>NC_036842.1:42219296-42279128 GCF_002910315.2 Salvelinus sp. IW2-2015 | reverse complement strand
TGCGCACACAAACACACACCTGGTGCTTCGGCATAGACTCCATGCACTCCTTCTCCTACACACAGACTAGCCCTGCTTCTCTCTCTCTGTCTGGCCGGCCGGCCCAGGGGTCAAAAGGTCGTCTCTAGTTACATGCCAGACTTATTACAGGAAGTATAGAGCCAGAGGTATGGTTATCGTCTGGACTAACTGGCCCAGCGCTTTCTGCTCCTGTGTGCTGCTGGAGTGAAAACATGATTTTAATAAGCCCAATCATTGCGCAACAATTCTATATGCAATCACTTCTTAAAACCGCTTCGATGGCCACGATTTAAAAAGAGCAACTTTTTTTTCTTCTCAACTTGTTATTGATGACTACTTCCCATTCGTCATTCAAGTGCATTGGCAACGGTAGGCAGACGAGAGCACTTCACACACCGCTTTGCAATGAGCTAGAGGCAGTAGGCATTTTGAAAACACGTCCTTAATTTTTTTTTTTGAAACCTGCAAGTTGTACTTCACGTTACGAGGCATGTCTTACCTTGCTTCAAAGTAGCCAAAATCCRACCATAGAAACGTGGAGGCAATTATTTTATAAAGACTTCCATATGCAATTGCTCTATTGGTTTTCAAATCCGCTTTATTTCATAGTCCAGTAGCCAAAGGCACAATCCTAGTCGTTATCAACCCATGCTAATTGTTGCACCTTTATCTCCCCTCTTTCTACATTTCAAACTGCTATTTTAATTTCTGTCACACGAAACCTCCCGCATGTACAGTGCCTAATTGCATTATGGAACGAACATTCGCGCATATAGTTTACTGCCATGTGTGCATTGCTGCGCTTGTAATGTGAAGAAATAGTCGTTTATCAACACTTTATTTTCATTTTTTTTTTTTATGCAGCCTATTCTTACAGGTTTCACGAATTAGGGATCTATCGTCCTACAACTGTCTCAGGTCTGTTTGGAACAGGCTATTTCTTTACAAGCTGACCAATGGAGGTTTGTAGATTGACATTGCTTGATAGTATGGGGGATAGTCGATTTGTAAATCAACAGTGGTGTAGATGCCGGTTTATCACTCCCTCTATCATAGGCAGCACAGGGAACCATCAACCTGGGAGCCAGGGATGAATAATTCACGTTGTCTAAACAGGACAATTTGAAAGGGGATACATAATTGAAGGACGCCCATGAATCTTTTAGAGGGGAGACTTCCTCTTGTCTGTCTGAAACAAGCAGAACTTCCTGAGAGAGAGAGTGTGTGTGTTTGGTGGTGTGTGTGACGGCGTGTGTGTCCAGTGACGCGTCTGCCTCGCAACCAGTCCCAGAGCATAATCAGCCGTGTGAGTATGCATGACGGGGCAATAAAACATCCTTAATTCCCAGCGAACACACACACACACACACACACACACACACACACACACACACACACATACAGGCACACCAGAGTTTCTCTTAGAAACATTTGGCACCGGACAGGTGATTTTCATTTGAAGATTTTCATTGATCGGATATTTCGTGACCTCAGGACTATAAGGCTCTATCTGCGCGAAGCATACTGTAGTTCTGAGATCTTGAACCTCACAATGTTCACGTCCCAGATCTCAACAGTTCTGTAGTGAATTCTTATTTCATAACCCATCAAGGTCCTCACCTTAAAGGTACCCAGATTAAACTTCATGGCAATGAAATGTCAATCTAGGTTTAGCCATTCTATCTGACACTTCTGAATTATACCGAAAACTGTAGGTATTTGAATGCATAAATGATTGAACAGTTTTACCAAGATAGTCCGAACCCGTCATCAAATACATTAAGAAATGATCGTCCGACAAATACCTGCCATCACTGAACAGCAACGTGATCATTTACTTTAAAATTTCCGGCAGTCTTGTTTTTTTGCTTGCGTGCCGTTACTTCTGGCTAGACTAGTCTTAACCATACTTAGAGAGAGATGGCAAAGATGTGTTCTGATTGGTCCGTCTATTTGTTCAGGCTCGTGATTGGATTGCAGATAGAACCTTGTCGTGCCAAGTTCAAATGGGTTTATGCAGATAGAACTGCAGATGTTTTCATTTGACACTTGACATGCACTTCTTCACAAATCTGACTGCACCAACGTGAAGAACCATCTAAAGTCCCGAGATCTCTATTTGAGAAATGTACCGGTCGTCCATATGCATTGGGTGTGTAACCCGTTACGGCATCCACCCACGCAGCCAGCACCATCATTAAACAAGAGTTATTGGCCATATCAGCCACATTTACATATCCCTACAAATATTACTAATACTATATTCCTTGTGTTTCGGTGTGTAGCATATGCAAAACTTTATAGCCTATTATTTTATTGTTTTTTTACTCTCCTAAAGCAATTGTCCGTCTCGGTTCAGCTGTCGGAGAGTTGAGCACTGTAGGCTTAGGCATCCACTCTCTGATAGGCCTATTAATATTTTAACATATGTACTTTTACCCCCCTTTTTCTCCCCAATTTCGTGATATTTTCGAATTGGTAGTTACAGACTTGTCCCATCGCTGCAACTAACCCTACGGCCGAACCCTCCCCCTATCCCGGTCACGGCCGGCTGTGACACAGCCTGGGATCGAACCCGGGGCTGTAGTGACGCCTCAAGCACTGCGAGGCAGTGCCTTCGACCGCTGCGCCACTCGGGAGGCCTAATTTGTACGTTTTTATCAAAATATTCATGATATTGTTCGATTTATAGGAGTATCTCTGGTAGGCCTAACACATTCTTCCTCACATCAAGTTCAACTGTCAGAGTCAGGCGTGCACTGCATTCATATCATAGGCCTGCAGTATACTAGGCTAATAGTCGCACCACACAAAACCTTCACAAAAGTTTGTAAACATTGTCAGGGTAATATCGAAAATAAGTCGAGCCATTATTTATATGGAAAATACGAGCAGGATATTCTATTGAGGCAAACACAWCATTACAGTTGTAACTTCAATTGGCTCAACAGAATAACGAACAAAACACATACGGACTGGTTTAAACCGTCACTAACGTTTTGAACGGGCTATATTGCAGCAATTACCAAGAAAGGCTAGTGCCCACTTTACCCAACAAATGACAGCAATAAGACAATAATGATATTGATTTTACTACGGGCCTGCACATTTTAAAAAGACAGATTGAACTTAATTTAGCCACCGAAAATGTCAACGGAATGAAATCGAACACATTTGACATTTTTAAAGAACTGGTTTAGATGAATAAATAAATAGGCCTACAATAATAATCAAATGTTATTAGTCACATGCACCGAATACAACCTCACAGTGAAATGCTTACTTTACAAGCCCTTAACCAACAGTGGAGTTTCAAAAACAACGATATACATTAATAATGCCGATTTTTAAAATGAATGATTTATAAATACGATGAAAATAAATGCATCCAAACGTAATAATTGCATCCTACCTGATTAGCGAGTTGCACCGTAGCCAGCATTTGGCCATGCCAAGGCTCCTCTCTTGCGCTCGCTCTCCTCAACAACAGGCACATGCACGCAAGACGGTGTGCAAGGAGTGAGAGAATGGTGCTGAAACCGAAGCCCCGGCTATGATTTGTATTTATCAGCTTATAAGCAGCCAACATCCGGCAATTACCGGCTAACGGAAACCCCGATAAGGGCCTAAAATAAAAAAATTGTCCACCAGCCACTGCAGCAGGTAGATAAAAAAACAGATCTTTTGATATGCATTGTAATGTTTCTAAAACAGACCTCTATTAGTAAGAAGTAATGTGGTATATTGCTACATCTCATTAAAAAAAATGTTTTTGTGACCTGAGACTTTTGACAACGTTTTTATGAGATGACGAAAATGTTCAGCTGGACCTTTTAAGAAGGGGAGGTTACCGCGGTAACGGGCCACTCAAGTCATGTCACTTGTGATTTTGGATCCGACTAGTAGTAAACGGCATCTCTCTTCACTAGCAACCCGAGCTTGTGAACAAAACAATGTAGATAGCCAAGAAACACGAGGACAAAGTCTCACTTTTTGTGGACTTTCCCAGTAAATTAGAACAACTTTTTTTTATGCACCTTTTAAAAATGATTCTATCAGCACTTAACTCCGTGCGCATTCACCTTTTTGTGTGTGTACAGTCAGCAGCGTGTTGAGTCCTCGAGCCGATGCGCGTCGTCCACGCTTTACTTGTGTTGTATGTTCGTGTGATTGTGCTCGTTTGAGGGCCTGCTCGTCTTTGTGTGAACAGCCTGAAAAGGCTGAGTCTCCTTGTGCTTAAAAGTTAAAGACATTGATATAAAACGAATATCTAGCCTGTTTCTCTGGCAGGTCTGCAGACCAAAAAAAACACAAACGCACGTACACACACGACTCAAAAACAATCCTTTCTCTGCAGCGGTGGGTAGAAAACAAGATTGTTCCTAATTGACACCACATGTGGGGGAGTGTTCAGAGGCCCGATGCTCACAGCGGTTCCCCTATCCCCCCCCTCCTTCTCCTCTTCTTCCCCTTCCTCCCTCCATCAGCTAATATTCCAGCAGAATTATGGAAGGGCTCTTGCTTTCCTTCTTGCTTCTTTCTTTCCCATTACAAGCTCGCTCACTGCCCACTTTCCCCCCCCCCCCTGTCTGGTCTGCCTGCCTGCCTGTGTCTGCCTGTCTGTGTCTGCCTGTCTGTGTCTGCCTGTCTGTGTCTGCCTGTCTGTTTGTCTGTATGTGTGTCTGTCTGTCTCTGTCTGTGGTTGTCTTGTCTGTGTCTGTCTGTCTGTGTCTCTGTCTGTGTCTCTGTCTGTGTTCTCTGTCTGCCTGTCTCCTGTCTGTGTCTCTGTCTCTGTCTGCCTGTCTGTGTCTGCCTGTCTGGTGTCTGCCTGTCTGTGTCTGCCTGTCTGTGTCTCTGTCTGTGTCTCTGTCTGTGTCTCTGTCTGTGTCTCTGTCTGTGTCTCTGTCTGTGTCTCTGTCTGTGTCTTCTGTCTGTGTCTCTGTTCTCTGTCTTGCCTGTCTTGTCTGCCTGTCTGTGTCTGCCTGTCTGGTGTCTGTCTGTCTGTGTCTCTGTCGTTCTGTCTCTGTGTCCTGTCTGTGTCTTTCTGTCCTGTGTCTCTGTCTGTGTCTGCCTGTCTGTGTCTGCCTGTCTGTGTTTGTCTCTGTCTGTGTGTCTCTGTCTGTGTCTCTGTCTGTGTGTCTGTGTCTCTGTCTGTTTCTATGTTTCTGTCTGTTTCTATGTTTCTGTCTGTGTCTATGTTTCTGTCTCTGTCTGTCTGTCTGTCTGTCTGTCTGTCTCTGTCTGTCTGTCTGTGTCTCTGTCTGTCTGTGTGTGTCTCTGTCTGTCTGTGTCTCTCTGTGTCTCTCGGTTTCTGTGTCTCTCTGTGTCTCTCGGTTTCTGTGTTTCTCTGTGTCTCTCGGTTTCTGTGTCTCTCGGTTTCTGTGTCTCTCTGTGTCTTTCTGTGTCTGTGTCTCTCTCTGTCTCTCTTTGTCTGTGTCTCTGTGTCTGTGTCTCTCTGTCTCTCTGTGTCTGTGTCTCTCTGTGTCTCTCTTTGTCTGTGTCTCTCTGTGTCTGTGTCTCTCTCTGTCTCTCTGTATCTGTGTCTCTCTCTGTGTCTGTCTCTCTGTGTCTGTCTCTCTCTCTCGTCTCAATTTTATTACATTCAATTTTATTAAATTCAATTTGCTTTATTGGCATTACTTAACAATGTACATGTTGCCAGATGCGTACTTTGGAGATTAAGTGATTGATTTAAAATATGAACATAATTTAAATAATAATAACCAAGATTGTCAAACGGATCATCCTTAACAACAATAATCAGGGGTAAAAATAGCCATACAATGGACAATAACAATACTATGGCATAGAGGACATGTGCAGGTTGGTCTGTCAGACACTGTCCCTCGTCTTATGGCAGGCAGCAATGTAGTGCGCTGCCAACCCACAGCTCTCTGCATCCTCCCCCAACAGGACGGGTAGCCTACTCTCATCAGAGAGGTCTTTGAAACCTTCAATACGTTTTTTTTGTTTTTTTAATGTGGGGAAATGACACATTGTTTTATATTTTTTACATGTGGTCAGGATATGCAGGAAATGTCTCTCTCTCTCTCGGTCTCTCTGTCTCTCTCTCTCTCTCTCGGTCTCTCTCTCTGTCTCTGTCTCGGTCTCTCTCTCTGTCAAATTCAAATTCAGATAGCTTTGTTGGAATGAAATAGAATTAGTAGATATTCTGAAATCAGTAAAGTGGTACAGTGTTTCAGTAAATACAGTACAAAGCAATGAGCATAATGAAATACCGTTACAGTAGGAATAATAAACAGTACATACAGTGTACAGGTACAACAATTAAATACAAATACGTTTATGGAAAAAATACAATTCTCATAAATATACAAAATGTACATGGATGACAGTTACACTATGTATCACTTGTAAGTTACATACCATGTAAATACTTCAGGGAATTAAAAAGGAATGAATAAGAATATGTACATAAAAATATATGAATGAGCTATGGCCGAATGGCATAGGCAAGATGCAGTAGATGGTATAGAGTACAGTATATACATATGAGATGAGTAATGTAGGGTATGTAAACATTATATGAAGTGGCATTGTTTAATGTGGCTAGTGATACATTTATTACATACATTTTTCCATTATTAAAGTGGCTAGAGATGAGTCAGTATGTTGGCAGCAGCCACTCAATGTTAGTGATGGCTGTTTAACAGTCTGATGGCCTTGAGATAGAAGCTGTTTTTCAGTTTCTCGGTCCCCGCTTTGATGCACCTGTACTGACCTCGCCTTCTGGATGATAGCGGGGGGAACAGGCAGTGGCTCGTGTGGTTGTTGTCCTTGATATTTTTGGCTTTCCTGTGACATCGGGTGGTGTAGGTGTCCTGGAGGGCAGGTAGTTTGCCCCCGGTGATGCGTTGTGCAGACCTCACTACCCTCTGGAGAGCCTTATGGTTGTGGGCGGAGCAGTTGCCGTACCAGGCGGTGATACAGCCCGACAGGATGCTCTCGATTGTGCATCTGTAAAAGTTTGAGTGTTTTTTTGGTGAGAAGCCGAATTTCTTCAGCCTCCTGAGGTTGCTGCGCCTTCACCACACTGTGTGGGTGGACCATTTCAGTTTGTCCGTGATGTGTACGCAGAGGAACTTAAAACTTACTACCCTCTCCACTACTGTCCCGTCTATGTGGATAGGGGGCTGCTCCCTCTACTGTTTCCTTAAGTCCACGATCATCTCCTTTGTTTTGTTGACATTGAGTGTGAGGTTATTCTGCTGACACCACACTCCGAGGGCCCTCACCTCCTCCCTGTAGGCCGTCTCGTCCTTGTTGGTAATCACGCCTACCACTGCAGTGTCGTCTGCAAACTTGATGATTGAGTTGGAGGCGTGCATGGCCACGCAGTCATGGTTGAACAGGGAGTACAGGAGAGGGCTGAGAACGCACCCTTGTGGGGACCCAGTGTTGAGGATCAGCGGGGTGGAGATGTTGTTTCCTACCCTCACCACCTGGGGGCGGCCCGTCAGGAAGTCCAGGACCCAGTTGCACAGGGCGGGGTCGAGACCCAGGGTCTCGAGCCTAATGATGAGTTTGGAGGGTACTATGGTGTTAAATGCTGAGCTGTAGTCGATGAACAGCATTCTTACATAGGTATTCCTCTTGTCCAGATGGGTTAGGGCAGTGTGCAGTGTGATTGCGATTGCGTCGTCTATGGACCTATTGGGGCGGTAAGCAAATTGAAGTGGGTCTAGGGTGTCAGGTAGGGTGGAGGTGATATGGTCCTTGACTAGTCTCTCAAAGCACTTCATGATGACGGAAGTGAGTGCTACGGAGCGATAGTCATTTAGCTCAGTTACCTTCGCTTTCTTGGGAACAGGAACAATGGTGGCCCTCTTGGAGCATGTGGGGACAGCAGACTGGGATAAGGATTGATCGAATATGTCCGTAAAAACACCAGCCAGCTGGTCTGCGCATGCTCTGAGGACGCGGCTGGGGATGCCATCTGGGCCGGCAGCCTTGCGAGGGTTTAAATGTTTTACTCATGTTTGCTGCAGTGAAGGAGAAGCCGCAGGTTTTGGTAGCGGGCCGTGTCAGTGGCGCACTGTATTGTCCTCAAAGCGAGCAAAGAAGTTGTTTAGTTTGTCTGGGAGCAAGACATTGCAGTCCGCGACGGGGCTGGTTTTCCTTTTGTAGTCTGTGATTAACTGTAGACCCTGCCACATACCTCTCGTGTCTGATCCGTTGAATTGCGACTCTACTTTGTCTCTATACTGACACTTAGCTTGTTTGATTGCTTTGCGGAGGGAATAGCTACACTGTTTGTATTCGGGCCATGTTTCCGGTCACCTTGCCCTGATTAAAAGCAGTGGTTCGCGCTTTCAGTTTTGCGCGAATGCTGCCATCATTCCACGGTTTCTGGTTGGGGAATGTTTTAATAGACGCTCTGGGTACAACATCACCGATGCACTTGCTAAACAAACTCGCTCACCAAATCAGCGTATTCATCAATGTTATTGTCCGACGCTATGTGTGACATATCCCAGTCCACGTGATCGAAGCAATCTTGAAGCGTGGAATCCGATTGGTCGGACCAGCGTTGAACAGACATGAGCACGGGCGCCTCCTGTTTTAGTCTATAGGCTGGGAGCAACAAAATGGAGTCGTGGTCAGATTTTCTGAAAGGAGGGTGAGGGAGGGCTTTATATGCATCGCGGAAGTTAGAATAACAATGATCCATGATTTTGCCACCCCGGGTCGCGCATTCGATATGCTGATAAAATGCTGATAAAATTTAGTGAGCCTTGTTTTCAATCGAGTTCTGGTTGTTTTTAATATTTTTCTAGAGTCTTTTCTCTCTCTATCTCACGCTCTACAAGTTATGTAAAACATGACTGTAAAGAATCCAAGCGGTTATGCAGCCACTCTTCACGACTGTGTTGGTGTGTGTGGACCATGATAGATCCTTAGGGAAGTGGACACAGAGGAACTTGAAGCTTTCGACCTGCTCCACTGCAGTCCGGTCTATGTGAATGGGGGCTTGCTCGGACCTCTGTTTCCTSTAGTCCACGATCAGCTCCTTTGTCTTGCTGACATTGAGGGAGAGGTTGTTCTGGCACCACACTGCCAGGTCGTGCGCAGCCACGCAGTTGTGGGTGAACAGGGAGTACGGGAGGGGACTAAGCACGCACCCCTGAGGGGCACCCATGTTGAGCGTCAGCATGACGGATGTGTTGTTGCCCACCCTCGCCACCTGCGGCCGGCCCGTCAGGAAGTCCAGGATCCAGTTGCAGAGGGAGGTTATCAGTCCGAGGAGCCTTAGCTTAGTGATGCGCTTTGAGGGTATTATGGTATTGAACGCTGTAGTCAATGAACCACATTTTCACATAGGTATTCCTCTTATCTAGGTGGGTGAGTGCAGTGTGGAGAGCAATTGAGATTGCGTCATCTATGGCTCTTTTGGGGCGGTATGCAAATTGACGTGGGTCTAGGGTGTCTGAGATGGTGAGGTTAAAGTGTGCCATAACCAGCCTCTCAAAGCACTTCATGGTTATAGATGTGAGTGGTACAGGGTGGTAGTCATTGTGGCGTGAAGCCTTAGAGTTCTTAGGAACAGGAATTGATTGTGGTCATCTTAAAACATGTGGGGATTACAGACTGGGACCCGGAGAGGTTGAAAATGACTGTGAAAATGCCTGCCAGCTGTTCTGCACATTCTCTGAGAACGCGTCCTGGAATACCGTCAGGGCCCGTGGCTTTGCGGGTGTTGACCTGATTTAAAGACCCTTCTCACGTCGACCTCGGAGAGCGAGATCACCCAATCCTCTGGGTGGCTGACAGCCCTCACACCCGGCAAGATGTTGTTGAGTTCGTCTGGTAGAGAGGCATAGTTTGGCAGATCACGTTCGGGTCTTCCTTTGTAATCCGTAATGGACTGTAGCCCCTGCCACATGCGGTGAGCGTTGGAGCCTGTGCAATGTGATTCCACCTTATTCCTATATTGTCCTGTTGCTCGTTTGATGGTTCTGCGTTTGATGACATGCTTGCTGACGACACGACGTTGGTAGGCCTGATCACCGGCGACGATGAGTTAGCCAACAAGCCTACCCACACAGCCACTCCAACACGCTCACATGGCCCTACTCACACAGCCACTCCAACACGCTCACATGGCCCTACTCACACAGCCACTCCAACACGCTCACATGGCCCTACACACACAGCCACTCCAACACGCTCACATGGCCTACACACACACACACACAGCCACTCCAACACACTCACATGGCCCTACACACACACAGCCACTCCAACACACTCACATGGCCCTACACACACAGCCACTCCAACACGCTCACATGGCCCTACCCACACAGCCACTCCAACACGCTCACATGGCCCTACCCACACAGCCACTCCAACACACACACACAGCCACTCCATCATTTGCTCACTCACACTGACTCTACACACCCAGACAGCAACTCACATACAAGCTGCTGCTACTCTGTTGATCTGACATCCCGTTGCCTAGTCCTGTTACCCCACACATATCTGCAGGCTTTTCCGATGAGTGCATTCACTGCCAGATTAAAGTCTCCCGACGCGGATATGGTCAGACCAAGGTGTGAGTCATTTTTTGTGTGTGTTCAATTATGGTGGTGTTCAATTTACAACATTTGAAAAACAAAACAAAATCTCAAAGCTGACTAAATTGCTATCTGGCCCTAAACAGGGAATATGATTTTGCTTATCGCCACTCTGTCGGAGATACGAAGCAGAGATGGATGCTTAACCAAGTACAGACTGAGTGACCACCAATTGGCAATAGAAAACGGCAGACACAAAGAGACATGGCGACCCAGAGAGGAGGGTAATTATGTGGTCACTGCGCGACAGGGGAGGTAGAGACACAGATACCCTCTCTCCTCTGCCGTGAGAAATGTTCCTCGCCAAAAGATTCATTATTCGCAGAAATGATCTAATTAAACCCGGAGGTAAAATAAAAATACTCACGGGCGAAGGAGCTCCTCTTGCAGTCAGATATGTATTTGCCTGCGGTAGCCTGAGGAGCATTGAATAATGACATCTGCACAGTAAGAAGTAAGTTATTATTAGTATTGTTGTTGTGATTATTATTCCAAATAATAGTGGTACGGGTAGTAGTTCAATGATGGTAATGATAGTGGTTGTCGTAGTAGTAATGATTATGTTAGTTGTAATACTAATGTAATGGTGATGATGACAGTTAAGTTAGTTTTAGTAGGTAGAGGTAGAATTGCTGCTAGTGGTAATGGTAGTAGATACTAGAGGTATAAATGATACTAATGGTAGTAGTAGAGATATTAGAGGTATAACTGTTACTAATGGTAGTAGTAGAGATATTAGAGGTATAAATGATACTAATGGTAGTAGTAAGATATTAGAGGTATAAATTGTTACTAATGGTAGTAGTAGAGATATTACAGGTAGAAATTCTACTAGTGGTACTGGTAGTAGTAGAGATATTAGAGTTAGAAATGAAACTATTGGTAATAGTAGTAGAGATACTAGAGGTATAAATGATACTAATGGTAGTAGTAGAGATATTAGAGGTATAAATGTTACTAATGGTAGTAGTAGAGATACTAGAGGTATAAATTATACTAATGGTAGTAGTAGAGATACTAGAGGTAGAAATGCTACTAGTGGTAATGGTAGTAGTAAGAGATATTAGAGGTAGACATGTTACTAGTGGTAATGGTAGTAGTAGAGATATTAGAGGTAGACATGTTACTGTGGTAATGGTAGTGAGATACTAGAGGTATAAATTATACTAATGGTAGTGTAGAGATATTAGAGGTAGACATGTTACTAGTGGTAATGGTAGTAGTAGAGATATTAGAGGTAGACATGTTACTAGTGGTAATGGTAGTAGTAGAGATATTAGGGGTAACATGTTACTAGTGGTAATGGTAAGTAGTAGAGATATTAGAGGTAGACATGTTACTAGTGGTAATGGTAGTAGTAGAGATATTAGAGGTAGACATGTTACTAGTGGTAATGGTAGGTGAGATACTAGAGGTATAGAATGTATACTAAATGGTAGTAGTAGAGATATTAGAGGTAGACATGTTACTAGTGGTAATGGTAGTAGTAGAGATATTAGAGGTAGACATGTTACTAGTGGTAATGGTAGTATTAGAGATATTAGAGGTAGACATGTTACTAGTGGTAATGGTAGTAGTAGAGATATTAGAGGTAGACATGTTACTAGTGGTAATGGTAGTAGTAGAGATATTAGAGGTAGACATGTTACTAGTGGTAATGGTTTTTGTAAGTAGAGATATTAGAGGTAGACATGTTACTAGTGGTAATGGTAGTAGAGATACTAGAGGTATAAATTATACTAATGGTAGTAGTAGAGATATTAGAGGTAGAAATTCTACGAGTGGTAATGGTGGTAATAGTAGAGATATTAGAGGTATAAATGCTACACATGGTAATGGTAGTAGTAGAGAATATTAGGAGACAGACACACACACAGAGAGAAACACACACACAGTGAGACCACACACACACAGAGACACAGAGACAAACACCACACACACGGGGACACACACACAGAGACACACACACACACACACAAGAACACAACACACACACACACACACACAGAGACACCACAGTCACACACACAGAGAGAGAAAGAACACACACACACACACACACACACACCACACACCACACACCAGAGACACACACACACACACACACACAGACCGAGAGATACACAACACACACACACACACACCACAGACACACACACGCACACACGACCGAGAGATACACACTTAAACCACAGAGAGAGGGAGAGACATACACACACAGACAGAGAGAGAGGGAGACACACTTACAGAGAGAGACACAACACACACACAACACACACAACACACCACACACACACACACACACACACAACACACACACAGAGACACACACAATACACACAAGGATAGAAACACACACACATACAGAGACACACACACAGAGCACACACAGAGATAGAAACACACACACAGACATGCACAAAGAGACAGACACACACACACAGGGAGACACACACACACACACACACAGAGAGAACAGAGACTCTTATCTGATCGACACTAGATGGCAACGTTTTGCTGTGCTGCTGGCCCTTCCTCCCTCTCTCTAGCTCTAGTCCAAGTTATCCCCTCCAGTCCTGTTATTGACTGCCTGTTGCTCAACATGAGCCCCAGCCTCTCTCTCTCTGTGTGTGTGTGTGTGTGTGTGTGTGTGTGTGTGTGTGTGTGTGTGTGTGTGTGTGTGTGTGTGTGTGTGTGTGTGTGTGTGTGTGTGTGTGTGTGTGTGTGTGTGTGTGTGTGTGTGTGTGTGTGTGTGTGTGTTTGGGTGTGTGTGTGGCTGAGAGAGAAAGAGAGAGTGAGGGGTGCAGGAGGGGGCATTTTAAAACCCAT
Source organism: Salvelinus sp. IW2-2015 (assembly GCF_002910315.2). Classification (NCBI taxonomy): domain Eukaryota; kingdom Metazoa; phylum Chordata; class Actinopteri; order Salmoniformes; family Salmonidae; genus Salvelinus; species Salvelinus sp. IW2-2015. The sequence continues at coordinate 42,265,677 of NC_036842.1, read as the reverse complement.
TTTATAAGAAACTCAGAGGTCCCTCCTCTGAACTTTTTCTTCCAATGGGTTCTGAGAAGGAGGTGAGGAGAGAGGATGCAAGGAGTATGCAACTAAGATTCTCCCCCTGTCCAGCCTAAAGCAGGAAGAATCCCCCCTTCATTCCTGCTCTCCACTGTGGGACCAGACACTGGCTCTCTGGAAGAATCCCCTTTCATTCCTGCTCTCCACTGTGGGACCAGGCACTGGCTCTCTGGAAGAATCCCCCCTTCATTCCTGCTCTCCACTGTGGGACCAGGCACGGGCTCTCTGGAAGAATCCCCCCCTTCATTCCTGCTCTCCACTGTGGGACCAGGCACTGGCTCTCTGGAAGAATCCCCCCTTCATTGCTGCTCTCCACTGTGGGACAAGGCACTGGCTCTCTGGAAGAATCCCCCCTTCATTGCTGCTCTCCACTGTGGGACCAGGCACTGGCTCTCTGGAAGAATCCCCCTTCATTCCTGCTCTCCACTGTGGGACCATGCACTGGTTCTCTGGAGGAACCCCCCCCCCCCTTCATTCCTGCTCTCCACTGTGGGACCAGGCACTGGCTCTCTGGAAGCGGAGGTGCTGATTCAGGGGTTCTGGGCGAAGGGGAAATCCTGCTTATCTTTGGAATTTTATTATGTTAGACTATTTGGATCCACTCCTGGCCAAGCCGCCCTCTCTTCCTCCATTTCACCTTGTCAGGCAAATGCAGGTTTTTGGCCTTCCTTCCTCTCTCTCTCTCTGTCTCTCTCTCTCTGCCCTCTGCCCTCCTCTCTGCCTCCCTCTCTCTCTCCCCCAAATCAGCAGTAATTCAGATTTTGAAGAATATTTGTTTTCCCCCCTTGTTTTCTCTTATTTCTCTGTACTCCCCCCCCCCTCCCCTCCCCCCATACACTCCATGTTCTAACTCTTTTAGGCGTATACTGTATGCTCTGATGTGGGTGTGTACATGCAGGCCTACATGTGTTGGTATGCATGGGCATGTTGCAGGATGTGTTGGCATGCTAGATACAGGCACATACACATGTATGTTTCTATAGGATACGGGCCTGGTAAAGGGAGAAACGTTCTGTGCGTCTATTTAGTCTAAATCTGTCTTCCTGCCAAGGCTATGAATGCGGGGCTGCGGGTTTCATATGAGCTCTGGAGAGCAGTACATGAATTATGGAGAGCAGAACAGAGTCTCTGGCATCTGGTTTGAATCTCACATAGTTCACAGTAACACATACGTGCACAAAAACCCCTCAAACATCAGTATACGTACACACGTGTGCGCGCGCATATGGGTAAACACACACACACTCTACCAAAGCGACACACACACTCATGTACCGTACAGCCTGATTGATCCTCCCTCCATGTCTCCTCAGATTCCTCTCTTTCTCCTCCCTCGTTTCCTCCCCCATTTCCTCCCAAGTCCCCTTCGTTTCGATAACCATGGCAACGACCCCCTATCATAAACCCCTGATAGTGTCTGACCTCTTGACCCCCGATGACACTGCAGAGCCAATAACCGGCAGGCGCCACCCAGTGTGTGTGTGTGCGTGTCTGTGTTTACATTGGGACGGCAGTGTCCCTGATAAAGCTCTCTGATAGGACCGCTGATGCATTTCCTGTTTTGGTGAAGCTTCCTTTTTTTTCAAGCAGCTGGTCCCTGCATTCCTCTGTGAAGAGGTGGAGGGCAGAGGGGGGTCGGAGGAGTGAAAGGAGGGGGGAATGGGGAACTAGGTGTGAGGCTGGGGCTAGAAGAGTAGGGTTAAGTTTCCCTCAGACGCTGATCTTGGGTCAGTTTCCCTAATAATCGGTAAGGTTAGGATTGCGGGAGGGGAAGTCGAACGTACATCTCCACCTCGGTGAAATTTCACCCCCGATCGGTGCTAGACGGGGTGAAGGTCAGTTTCATGTTTTATTAGTCGTACGTACGGGATACACGTTGGTATGCATCGTCCAACCAAATGCTTTTCCGGAAGGTTCCTTTCTCGACAATGCAGCAACAATAAGAAATAAGAAAAGATGAGAATAAGAAATGAATTGGCTCAGTAGAATAGACATTTTAGCGTACGTATAATACAGGAAGGCACAATTTATAGTCCACTATTTACACGTCTATTGGGGAATGGGGGGGTGGGGGGGCAGTGTATAAACTGAGCAGTATAATAAGTGTCTAATAGAAGCACGTGTGTGATTCTGTGTGTGCGTGAGTGAGTGCACGTGTGCTAAGGTGTGTAGAATCAGAGCAGGTGGTCAGTCCCAAGTGTTCAGCAGTCTGGTGACTTGTAAATAGAAAGTGCTTGTAGATAGGAACTCCTATTTGTATCAGACCTCATGCTCCGATACRGTCTGCTCGACGGTAAGGGAGAGAACAGCTCGTAGCCGGAGGGGGGGGTCCTTGATGATTCTGCAGGTCATCCTCAGACACCGTTTCAAATGGATGTCCCGGTTGTGGAGTGGCAGGGTGACGGCATGTTTTGTTGGGTTTTTCTCCTCTACCGTGGTCCAGTCATATGGTAGGACAGGATAGGCAGAGATTGTGTCTTTTTATACTGTGATGAGCCTCTCCTGTGTTCCCTGTTAACGGGTTCCAGTAGCAGTCTCCAGAAGTAGTCATATACAGCTCGGGCTTAGCCAGGAGCTTAGACATGCTCAGACATGCCCACAGCTCTGCCTGTCATCTGTCACTAGGCAGAAAGACCAGCAAGTGCTTGTGCGTGAGACGTGTGTGTGTGTGTGTATTTGCTTGTGCATGGGAGGGGGACACATAATTTAAAAAWAAAAAWAAWAAAACGTTATTTAACCAGGTAGGCTAGTTGAGAACATGTTCTCATTTACAACTGCGACCTGGCCAAGATAAAGCAAAGCAGCGCGACACAAACAACAACACAGAGTTACACATGGAATAAACAAGCATACAGTCAATAACACAATAAAAAATAAATAAAGTCTATTTACAGTGTGTGCAAATGGCGTGAGGAGGTATGGCAATAAATAGGCCATAGTAGCAAAGTAATTACAATTTAGCAGATTAACACTGGAGTGATAGATGGGCAGATGATGGTGTGTAAGTAGTGATATTGGTGTGCAAAAGAGCAGCAAAGTAAATTAAAACAATATGGGGATGAGGTAGGTAGATTGGGTGGGCTATTTACAGATTGACTATGTACAGCTGCAGCGATCGGTTAGCTGCTCAGATAGCTGATGTTTAAAGTTAGTCAGGGAAATGTAAGTCTCTAGCTTCAGCGATTTTTGCAATTCGTTCCAGTCACTGGCAGCAGAGAACTGGAAGGAAAGGCGGCCAAAGYGGGTGTTGGCTTTGGGGATGACTAGTGAGATATACCTGCTGGAGCGTGTACTACGGGTGGGTGTTGTTATCGTGACCAGTGAGCTGAGATAAGGCGGAGCTTTACCTAGCATAGACTTYTAGATGACCTGGAGCCAGTGGGTCTGGCGACAAATATGTAGCGAGGACCAGCCGACTAGAGCATACAGGTCGCAGTGGTGGGTAGTATAAGGCGCTTTGGTAACAAAACGGATGGCACTGTGATAGACTGCATCCAATTTGTTGAGTAGAGTATTGGAAGCTATTTTGTAAATGGCATCGCCGAAGTCGAGGATCGGTAGGATGGTCAGTTTTACGAGGGTAAGTTTGGCGGTGTGAGTGAAGGAGGCTTTGTTGCGAAATAGAAAGCCGATTTTGGATTGGAGATGTTTGATATGAGTCTGGAAGGAGAGTTTACAGTCTAGCCAGACACCTAGGTATTTGTAGTTGTTCATTTATTCTAGGTCAGAACCGTCCAGAGTAGTGATGTTAGTCATGCGGGCGGGTGCCGGCAGCGAACGGTTGAAAAGCATGCATTTGGTTTTGCTAGCATTTAAGAGCAGTTGGAGGCCACGGAAGGAGTGTTGTATGGRATTGAAGCTCGTTTGGAGGTTAGTTAACACAGTTTCCAAAGAAGGGCCAGAAGTATACAGAATGGTGTCGTCTGCGTAGAGGTGGATCAGGGAAACACCCGCAACGAGCGACATCATTGATATATACAGAGAAAAGAGTCGGCCCGAGAATTGAACCCTGTGGTACCGCCATCTAGACTGCCAGAGGTCCGGACAACAGACCCTCCGATTTGACACACTGAACTCTATCTGCGAAGTAGTTGAGGTTTGTGTGGGAGGGGGGTACTTTGTGTTTGTGTGTGACTATAGAATGATGTCAGATTGTCTGAGCCAGCAGATCTCCAGATCTGCTCCTGATCTTAGCTTTGTCTCAGGCAGTCAGTCACCCCAAGACACTGATCTAAGGTTTGTTATTTTCCCCCTTCATGGTTAAGTTCAGGATTTGGTGAGGCCGAGCAGTCCCTAAAGGTAACTTGACAACAGCTACTCTGTGTGAACTAGACCTGGGTCCTTTTCTTGCCCAGGGGGACCCCTCCCAGGCAAACCAACACCCAGGAACCCACATCATACATTAGCAAAAAAMAATGAATTAATGCGCCTTCTCTTATCATCAGGTGAATGATAATGGCAAAGTGAAGTAATCAACATTTTAAAATGAATTGGTTAGYTAGTTCATTATTTTGACCTCACTAGGGATTAACACTAGTAACCAGGAGCACTAACACTGTCCTGGGACCACTTCACATTTCCCCCAAAAAATGTAATGCGAGATCTGAGAAAATACAACTTTTTCCACCAATGTCGCACTAATGCAATTCCACATAATACACACGCGCAGCAGCAGATAAGCAAAAACTTAAATAGCACATTATCCAAACWGGTTGTCACATGGAAGCCTTTAGCTTAGCGTATTTACTTCACACAATGTCGTCATAAATTCAAAGCACACGCATAATTGACACTGCCGGACTGCACYTGAGACCCGAATGCAGCTAAGTGCTCTCATCAGAACTGACAATCCTATCCCGGGCTGACCCAAGCCCGGTGAGCTGAAGTGCGAGCCCAGGCCTGGTCTGACATCACATAAATTAAACCCCCATTTTTATTTATTTTTTATTTTTAAACTGGTGTTGAGAACAACGCGGTATAGGCGGGCGGCAGCAGAGTAAGGAGATGAGTAAATTAAAAAAATTAAAAAGCACAGAGAGAGAAACTCACCTTAGTTATGATCAACTGAATGATGAAAATATTGGAATGAAGTAGGCTAATGCAATTGAAATCATGTATTAAATTCTTGCTTAAACTGACTCTCCCATAGTTATATCGAACCGTTCTACTGAATTAAAGCAATGGTCTTGCCTGGTCACCTAGATGATCATTTCAGCACTGTTTTGAGAACAAGCGTGGGGGACTTATCTAGATGAATCTACCAATGTCAGATTTTTAGTTTTCACTSAATCTCCGTTTGGATATTTGGTAACATTTAGGCTGAGGAAATGTTAGCTAAATTGAGGTGAGTGCTAATTATCATATTTATTCTAGTTTCCTCATAAATTCGCTGATCAGAACATTTTGCTAGGATTTTATACAAGTCTGCTTGATCTTCACTCGCATAGTAGCCTGTCCGACTCACAACCAAAAGCCTGTGCCTTGTCTGATAATCAATCAATGTGATTTTGTTTCACTGAATCTGTCTATAGATTTGTGTAATTGATCTCTGGCTGGACAAGTGGAAGTGGTAGTTAATGTATTCATTTATTCATCTATCACTGATCAGAAACGCTTAGCGTGCAATAAGGTAGCCTGAATTAAATGTATTATTTATCTATTGACTTAAATAGAGCCAAGGCAATTTTCCTATCGTCCCAATCTCACTGAAATCAAATTCCTGACTCCTATCTTGCATGAAAAATTCACATTTTATTCTGTAATCCATAGGTTGCATTATCAAACCATGTTTTGCCTATGCATGTCAAAATACCACTAGAACATTTCCCCCGCTGCGCTGTCTCACATTGCCCTCCCATATGAGCGATTCGGTAGAGAATGTGTGATCAACAAACAGTATGAGCGTAGATATAGATACATTTAAAAAATATATAAAAAAATATAACAATGGACCCTGTTAAGATACCTTGATATTTAAATCATTTCCTCTCAATCTCCCCGTTGTTCATGAGTTGATCTGCTATCTGTATAGTCATCATCGTCATTTTACCAAATAGGAGATATTCTGTCATTCATTGGAGGTTATCTAGCAAGTTTAACAACTTTGGTCATTTTACTTTTGTTTGACTGCCGTTACAAAGTCTGTATGATTCGACAACGCAATAGCTTACTTGGAGTGCGCTCTGTGCGTACCGAATGCGCTCTGTGTTGAGAAAGCCGAGGCCTGATTTAATTGAGGAACATGACAACGCTTGGAACTTATGAGCGGCCTGTTTCGCAATTCACAACGTCATTGCCGATTTAAAAGTTAGGCTATCATTACTAAATATCAGTTTCACTTGCTGTGAAATCTTTACATAGTGGCGCTGGCAATGTGGAGGTAACTTTGAAAACGTATAACTTAAAATATGAATCCCTACTCCCCACATTATAATTGGAAGAGGAAGTGTAAACTATAACATAGCCTATTAGCTAGAAAGGTAACTAAACATATTTATGCTAATAGCAACTGTTTAGCAGGTTAACTTATGGACCGTACCACCTGGCCAACATCCGGTCAAATTGCACAGCGCGGAATTCAAAAATACCAAATTCAAATATTTAACATTCTTGAAAATATGTGTTATACATCAAAATAAAGCTTAAATTCTTGTTAATCCAGCTGCTGTGTCAGATTTCAAAAAGGCTTCACGGCAAAAGCAAACCATGCAATTATCTGAGGACAGCGCCCCGCATACAAACACATGAAAATCATATTTCAACCAGGCAGGTGCGCCACAAAAGTCAGAAATAGCGATATAATTAATGCCTTACCTTTGAAGATCTTCTTCTGTTGGCAGTCCAAAATGTCCCAGAAACATCACAAATGGTCCTTTTGCTCGATAATGTCCTTCTTTATGTCCCAAAAATGTCAATTTATTTGGCGCGTTCGATTCAGAAATACACCGGTTTCAACTCGCCCAACATGCCTACAAAGTATCTAATAAGTTACCTGTAAACTTGGTCCAAACATTTCAAACAACTAATCGATACAATTTAAGACGGAATAAACTGTTTCTAATACCGGATATAAACAACGTGAAGCGCGCTCCAGTTCACGCACACCAAAACAGTAGAGTCCACCTGGAGTGACACTTACAATGAATAGGACTAGTTCTTCATTTCTCAAAAGAAAAACATAGAACAATTTCTAAAGACTGTTGYCATCTAGTGGAAGCCATAGGAACTGCAACCKGGTTCCTAATAATAAGGGRATRCCATAGAAAACCATTGAAAAATCCTATGACCTCAATTTTTCRCCCCTGGATGGTTTGTCTTCAGGGTTTCGCCTGCCATCGCAGTTCTGTTATACTCACAGACATTATTTTAACAGTTTTAGAAACTTTAGAGTTTTTTCTATCCTGGGCCTGAGTAACAGGCAGTTTACTTTGGGCACGCTTTTCATCCGGAGGTGAAAATACCTCCGGATGTATTAAGTGCCAAATAAAATAAGATTGTTGACGATTTCATCTTAAATCAGCAATAAATCCCCTTTTTGAATGAGGAAATTGAAGCTGGTTGTGTTTAACAGCGAGGTCCAATGCAGCCGTTTTCTCTCAATATCAAATCATTTCTGGGTAACAATTAAGTACCTTACTCTGTTTTCAATTAAAATGGTCAACAAGAAACAAAAATTGTTTCTTAGTTAAGCGCAATTTGTCAAGCAATAATTTTGCTAGGACTGTCTGGGAGTGGTCTGAGTGGGAAGGAGAAAACAGAAAACTACCTGTTTTTGGCAGAGTTTTGGAACTCCTTATTAGTCTATTAACTAGGGGTGTGAACATTTAAACGTAAACACATTTATTTTTTCTTATATAATTTTTTTATTTATTTAACCTTTATTTAACTATGCTAGTCAGTTAAGAACAACCTCTTATTTACAATGACGGGTTACCAAAAGGCAAAAGGCCTCCTGCGGGGACGGGGGATTAAAAATAAAAAGAGACACCACAACAATACATAAAGAGAGACCTAAGACAACACAGCATGGTAGCAACACCACATGACAACAACATGGCAGCAGCACAACATCGTAGCAGCATAAAACATGGTACAAACATAATTGGACACAGTACAAAGGCAAGAAAGGGATCCTTTCCCACAAATGTTTCGTAAATGCCTTTTACGAAATTGGGATCCCTTCCCACAAAATGTTAATCAGAGTGCAGCTGGCTCGCCTGCTCTTTCTCTTCGCTAATGATGCGAGTGTGTTCAGTCTTTGGTCTGTTGCGTGTAGAATATCCTAGCCTATTCATTGAAGATAGGCCCTGCTTTACTGAATTTGCCAGACTAATAACAAGATAACTAATGTAAAACATATACTGTACCCTTAAAACATATATAGGTTAAGAACTTTTGTGAAAGAACACAGTTTGAAAGATATGGCAAATATAAATCAAACCGGACGGACATCAGAAATAGATGGGAGAGGTTGAGGGTAGAGGAAGGACAGGAGTATAAACGAACAAAACAGAACTATTGTAAAATAGACTGTCCTTAAAATGTATATAGTATATAGTATGTATAAGCTGGAAATACAGGCCTAAGCGTTGTTGTTCACTGGTTTGCTCCAATTGGAAGAGGGGTGGAGGGTAATAAAGGAAAATATAACTTTTAAAAAATATATGTGTGTGTGTGTGCATGCGCACACACTACCAGGCAATTTTTTTTGAACACCTACTCATTCAAGGGTTTTTCTTTATTTTTTACTATTTTCTACATTGTAGAATAATAGTGAAGATATCAAAACTATGAAATAACACACATGGAATCATGTAGTAAACAAAAAAGTGTTAAACACATTCTTCAAATAGCCACCCTTTGCCTTGATGACAGCTTTGCACACTCTTGGCATTCTCTCAACCAGCTTCACCTGGAATACTTTRCCCATGATGAACACTTGTTGGCTGCTTTTCCTTCACTCTGCGGTCCGACTCATCCCAAACCATCTCAATTTGGTTGAGGTCGGGGTACTTTTACGTTTTACTTTTCTATAATTTTTCTATTTTCTTTCTCTCTGCATTGTTGGGAAGGGCCTGTAAGCAAGCATTTCACTGTTAGTCTACACTTGTTTATGAAGCATGTGACCTAATAAAATAGGATTGGATTTGTATTAGGCCAGAGTAGACTAATAAGACCGCTTCGATGGACTGATATAGGTACATAACATTTTTAGATTATAATTGGAATAGATGAATACAGTAGAATGGCCTGCCCTGTTCATCATCCACATTTGGTGATTACATAATTATGAATAGTTTGCTTCCCCTTGCTTATCAACTCACCCATTTTCCGCCATCATACTTTACTTCATTTATTTAATAAGTTATGTGTGAAATTAATTTCGGTATAGTTTAGGTTCAGTTTCGAGGCAATTATTGGGGTGATTATCAACTGGGCACAACACCTTCATGTCGGGAGAAGGAGCGGAGCAGGCCCTACTGTTGGAAGGAGGGGCTGCCGGGGGAAACCATAAAAAAATAACGGGTTGTAACTCCAGTTCTGTTTGATATTAAGATTCTAACAACAACAGTGTGTTATGTGGGCTTATTTAGGAAAAGWCTAGGCGCATGACTTTAAAAATGGCAGAGAAATAAAACAATTCAATTCATCAGCAGTCCAAATGACTGCTTTAGCGGTTCTGGTGTTAAAAAGCCGTAGTGTACCCTTACAAACGAACAAAAAATGATGCAGCCGAGATGCTTTCAAGGGTATTTGCCTGCGGTAGAGAGAGCGTTATTGCCCGGCCCTAGCAGTCATACATTCGTAATAGGACCACTATTCTGCATTGTGAATTTGGCTGGAATGTTAGGAAAACCAATAAAAAAATTGCTGTTTAAACTTTAATAAAAATTATCAATTTATCGCATCCCTGCTATTAACTAATTTACTGAGATGTCATTTAACAGGCCAAAATGTTTTTTTTTGCATTCAAAATATATTTTTGAGTAACCCCTGTGGTACCGGATCCCCGGTTGAATACCCCTGAATAAGCCGTCTATTGGGACCCCACCAGCAACTTGTGTCCACAAGCAAAAGTTTGAGCTACCTCTAACTTTTGCAATGTTTTTTTTCTTCAATCATCTGGCAATCCTGTTATTTTTGCTGAGTCATCTGTAAGCCCAGCTTCAGTTGAAGTCCGTGCTACGGTTGTTTAGGGGCGACTTCTGTTGTTTTTAGTTCGGCCAGCAAATGTTCCCTTTTCTGGACTGCCTTATTTGGCGTCATCATGTCAAGATACACATTTGCTCTTCTCTCTCACACACACACACACACACACACACACACACACACACACACACACACACACACACACACACACACACATGCTAGCATGCGCCAAGACACATGCACGCACATGCTGGCCAATGCAAACCAGATTTGTTTGCAGGCGGCGGTAGCGATTGGCAGCCAATCGAAGAAATTGAGCGTAATTTGTGTGTGTGTGGCAGCACAAGGTCATGACCTGAATAGGTCTACAGCACGCAGGATGCTAGTGGTCTGCTCTCAGCGTGTGTCTTTCCCTCTCATTTTATGAAGTGATAGTTTTAAATTAGTCCTGATTGAGGACCTTTGGAATGTGTTTTTTTATGACTGACTTATTTTTGTAATTCAGGGCTCTTCTGTAATGGACACTTTCTGTAATGGACACTTTGGTGTCAGTATGACTCCCCTGGTAAAATAAAGGTCCCTCTGTCTCTTCTCACCTTTCACCCTCCCCCACTCCAGATAGTCAGTCTGTCCTCTCTCCCATACTTTTTCCTACTGCTTCTCTCTACCCCTGTATGACTGAGTTCATGCTATCTGACTCACACAGAGATCTGATATCATCAATCCAATTTTTATCACATTTTATCACATAACATGTTTTATTTTTTGCCTGATTACATTTTTTTTCTCCACAAATTTTATTTTGTCTTTTTTGTTTTTACATGTTTCCATTTTTCCCAGTTCAGGTTTTCATTCTCAAAATATTTTTTTATAAATAGAAAAACAACTAAATGTATTTATTTTTTGGGGTGTAGTTACCCTTTAATTCAACTGCGCACCAGCCAGAGGCTGCTGTTTGGTTAGTGATGTTTCTCTCCCATGTGATTGCAGAGTTTACAAAACAGAAGGCCACTGGATTGATGCAAATAATCATGATATTATTCTGCCAGGTAGGCATACAGTGCCATTAGAAAGTATTCATACCCCTTGACTTATTTCCCATGTTGTTATTACAACCTGGATTAAGTCGATTTGTTTTATTTATTTATTGAAAATGAATTACAGAAGATGTAATTTACATAAGTATTCACAGCCCTTTGCAATGACACTACAAATTGAGCTCAGGTGCATCCAATTTACTTTGATCATCCTTGATGTCGCTACAACTTGATTGGAGTCCACCTGTTGCCAATTCAATTGTTTGGACATGATTTAGAAAGAGACGTACCTGTCTATGTAAGGTCCCACAGTTGACAGTGCATGTCAGGGCAGAAACTATACCATGAAGTCAAAGGAACTGTTTGTAGATCTCTGAGATGTGATGAGGCATATATCTGGGGAGGGGTATAAATCCATTTTTAGAGTGTTGAAAGTTTCCAAGAGCACAGTGGTCTTCATCATTTGGAAATTGAACAAATACGGAACTACCGAGACTGCCTAGAGCTTGCTGTCCGAGCAACCGGGCAAGAAGGACCTTGGTCAGGGAGGTGACCAAGAACCCAATGACCACTCTGACAGAACTACAGCGCCTTCAGAAAGTATTCACACCCCTTAACCTTTCCCACATTTTGTTGTTACAGTCTGAATTTAAAATGGATTAAATTGATTGTTGTATGACTGGCCTTCGCACAATACCCCATAATGTTGAAGTGGAATTATGTTTTTCCATTTAATTTAATTTTTATTTTATACAAATTAATAGAAAATTAAAAGCTGAAATGTCTTGACTCAATATGTATTCAACCCCTTCTTTGTTATGYCAAGCCTAAATACAATGAGCAAAAATATAAACACAACATGCAACAATTTCAAATATTTTACTGGGTTACAGTTCATATAAGGAAATCTGTCAATTGTAATAAATACAGTAGGCCCTAATCGATGGATTTCACATGACTGGCAATACAGATATGCATCTGTTGGTCACAGAAACGTAAAAATATGGTAGGGGAGTGGATCACAAAACCAGRCAGTATCTGGTGTGACCACCATTTGGTTGATCAGTTGATCAGGCTGTTTATTGTGACCTGTGGAATGTTGTCCTACTTCTCTTCAATGGCTGTGCGAAGTTGCTGGATATTGGCGGGAACTACAACACGCTGTTGTACACGTCAATCCAGAACATTCCAAAASATGCTCAATGGGTGACATGTCTGGTGAGTGCAGGCCATGGAAGAGCTGACATTTTCAGATCCTTGCGACATAGGGCTGTGCGTTATCATGCTGAGACATGAGGTGATGGCAGCAGATGATCGGCACGACAATAGACCTCAGGATCTCGTCACGGTATCTCTGTGCATTCAAATCGTTAAAATGCACCACCATGGYATACTCTGTTCATAACGTTGGCGTTTGCAAACCGCTCGCCCACACAAAGCCATACACGCTGTCTGCCACCTGCCTGGTACAGTTGAAACCGGGATTCATCCATGATGAGCACATTTCCCCAGCGTGCCAGTGGCCATTGAAGCATAGCATTTGCCCACTGAAGTCTGTTACGTCACCAAACTGCAGTCAGGCCAAGACCCTGGGGAGGACGACGAGTACGCTGATACTCTTCCCTGAGACGGTGTCTGACAGTGTGTGCAGAAATTCTTCAGTTGTGCAAACCCACAATTTCATCAGCTGTCCYGGTGGCTGGMCTCAGACGATCCCGCAGGTGACTAAGCCGGATGTGGAGGTCCCGGGCTGGCGTGGTTACACATGGTCTGCGTTTGTGAGGCCAGTTGGACGTACTGCCAAGTTCTCTAAAACGATGTTGGAGGGATGGCTTATGGTAGAGAAATGAACATCAAATTATCTGACAACAGCTCTTGTGGACATTCCTGCGGTCAGCATACCAATTGCACGTTCCCTCAACTTCAGACATCTGTTGTGTTGTGTGACAAAACTGCTCATTAGAGTAGACTTTTATTGTCCCCAGCACTAGGTGCACCTGTGTAATGATCATGCGTTTTAATCAGCTTCTTGATATGCCACACCTGTTAGGTGGACGGATTATCTTGGTAAAGGAGAATTTCTCACTAACATTTGCATTTTAGTCATTTCGCAGACAATCTCATCCAGAGTGACTTAGAGTAGTGAGTGCAGACATTTTGAATACTTTTTTAGTTCTGGTCCCCAGTGGGAATCGAACCCACCACCCTGGTGCTGTAAGCCCATGCTCTACCAACTGAGCTACACGGGACTATAACAGGGAAGTAAACAAATTTGTGAACAAAATTTGAGAGAAATAKGTTTTTTATGCGTATGGAACATTCCTGGGATCTTTTATTTCAGCTCATGAAATGTMGGACCAACACTTTACATGTTGCGTTTATATTTTTGTTCAGTATATACATTTTCTTCCACTTTGACATCACAGACGATTGTGTAAATCCATTTTAGTCCCACTTTGTAACAACAAAATGTGGGGAAAAGGGGTATGAATACTTTCTGAAGGCACTCTCTGTTGACACTGGCATTGTGCTGGAGATACTGAAAACAAGGTTGAAAAGTGGTGGAGTTGGCCTTTAACATTCAATTGAGAAGGTTTTTGGGAAAGCCATCTACCAGAAGAGCGTTGTCATAACATTAGCATAACCGCTAACGGCTACATAGTGGTCGACAAACGCGCACACACAGACGGGCATTCCTGTGCCGTTGCCTCTTCAGAACGTTGAAGGAAAATATGAATCACGTCTTATCATAATGTAGGGCAAATTAATTACTTTTCTAATAAGTTCAGTGCATTTAGTTGATTTCCTACTAAATTAAATACATTTTTGAATATTTTTTAATTTCCATTTTATTGTCTGGATTCCGTCCACGTGCTCCACAACGCAGATTTTATAGGTCCCTAACAATGGTCTCCTCCTTAGAGCTTGTGAGAAAGGCATTTCGCTTGTGCATGTGACATTAACTTGAAACTGAAATTGTCGCTCTATTTTCTCGCTCTCTAACTTTTCTCGCTGTCTAACTGCTCCCTACATCTCTGTTCCCTTATCTGGGACTCTCTTTCCTGGTCGGTCCTTTTCTTTTCTTACCACGCTTCTTTCTCTCCATTTCTATTCTGCCCCCCCCCCTCCCTTTCGAAATTCTCTCTCTGTCTCAATTCTTCTTTTCCTCAGTCCTTCCTAATTGTTTTTCCTCTACCCCTCACTTCTCCCCCACAACCCCTCAATTAATTTCTCACTTCTCTCACCCTCCCCCTCTCTTTCTCCTCCTTTCTCTCCTGGACTGTCTCTGCAATCGTTTGCGTCAGAAGCTCTGGTCAGAGGCATCTGAGGGAAGAGAAGTGTGTGTGAGGCCCACCCAGGGGGTTTGCAGCAAGAGCTGTTTACAATCAGTTGCCTGCATTTCCTCTCCTCTCATTCCCTCTGCCTCGGCTGTTAAAGAACTCGTTAATAGACTTCCAACGTTAAGCAAACAGACCCCCCCCCCCCCCACCATTTTCATTCTGTGTGAGAAAGAAAGAGCCTATTTCTAACAGACTTTGGGACATTTGTGGGACGATAGATCCCAAATTCATACAACCAGTACATCAAAATAACTGTAAAAAGCATCATGGCTGATGCAACAGATCAGAATGTTTAGCATAAATAGGTATTATTTCTTTACATTATAGCCGCACAGCAACGCGCACTTGGCAGGCGGTAATGCAATTGGACACATGCGAGCGGTTTCATATGACAGAGATGAAAATATCCATTAGAAATACAGAAAGATGGGAGATCTAAAGATGCAACAACTAGCATTGGTTGCTCATGTGATTAGGGTTGTGCCTTTGGCTACTGGACAATGAAAGAAAGTTGATTTGAAAACCAAAATAACACGAGAGAAATAGGCTGCATGTTTCAATGGCCTATAGAAGTCTAAAATATTTGCCTCCATATTTCTAGAAATGCTTTTTGGCTTTGCTACTTTGAAGCAAGGTAAGACATGCCTCATAATATGAAGTAAAACGTGAAGGTTTCACACAATTTAAGTATATGTTTTCAAAATGCATACTGCCGCCACCTCACATTGCAAAATGGTGTGTGACGCGCTGAAACCTGTTCTTGAATGGGAAGCGCACTTCAATTACCAGTTGAGAATTACAAAAAGTAGCTATTTTTAATTGTGGCCATCTAAACAGTTTAACACGTAATTGCATTTAGAATTGTTGCACAATTATTGGGCTTATAAAAACATGTTTCACTCCAGCAGCAACAGGCGCTGTAGCAGCAGCTCTCGCATCATGACTAACAAAAAMATTTTTTAATTCCAGTAAATTATGCAAATGAACCTATAGACCGATAAGCATGACCGGTCAAATCTATTTGCATTGACTGGTTTTTCCATCAATGAATAAGCTAAAAAGCATTATTTCGCAAAAGGATTCTTAAATTTTTTTCAGACAATTGTCCGGTGCAAATGTTATTTATTGGCTTTTCTAACGGAAACCCTGCTACACACATTGCAGAAACGATGCACATGCGTGCATCTGTGTCTGGGTGTGTGTCGTTGCCGCTAACTGTGGGGGTATTTAGCTACCCTCTGTACTAAATCCTTGGAACCTGCCCTTAAGCCTCTGCCAGTCTCTCTCACACACGCAACTCACCGTCAGTTGTGGGCAGAATGGGGTCGACCACACTGTGAAACACTTATCTCTCTTAACAAGCTCATGTTTGGTTTCACCACAGTGTCAATTTCTTTTAAAGTGCTCTATTTTCATGTCGTCTGACCAAGGCACCGGTTCCAATCCAAGTTCCCAATGCCAGGCGTTTACATTTGTTGCATGACATGAAAATAGAGCTCTTTGGCCACGCACACCTGTGGTGGTTTGGCGGCAAAATGAGGTTGCATAAGCAGAAAATAACTCCACAACTACTGTAAAATATGGTTGTAACCGAATGAAGGTTTAAGTGAGGGTTATGGTGATGCCCATCTACTGTGGGACTCTGATTAGAGAGCAGGCAGAGTCAGAGGTTCAGTTTAAGTCTTTTATATATATTTTTTCACGTAATGGAGATTATACATGGCATGGAAGGATTGACAGACAGTTGACATGAAAGTGTCTCTAATCGGATGGATCAGTTGGGGGCCATGTAGAGGATGTTCGTACGCAGTATGGTTTTCCTACAGAGGAGACGAAGGATCCAAATGATAACAGGCAATCAAAGCGACCGTGCATCATTAATTGGCTCTGTATAACAGAGTATGTTTACATGCACACTAATAATTCGGTATTAAACTGATTGGCGGTAGGCCGAGTATGGGAATACGCAGAGTAAAGTGTTTACATGACTGTCTTAAAACCTTTTCTCAATAGGGGGTGCTGTTTACACTTTGAATATTTTTCGTTCCCAGATTAAACTGCCTCGTACTCAATTCTTGCTCGTACAATATGCATATTATTATTACTATTGGATAGAAAACACTCTCTAGTTTCTAAAACCGTTTGAATTATTTKTCTGAGTGAAACAGAACWCATTCTGCAGCTCACTTCCTGTCAAGAAGTGAGATTTCTGAAATTGAGGTCTCTGTTCCAGGGTCGGTTTATAAATTCCCTTATGAAGCTATGGGCTTACATGCACTGCAACGCCTTCCCCTAGATGTCAGTTATTTATTTTTTTATTTTACCGTTATTTTACCAGGTAAGTTGACTGAGAACACGTTCTCATTTGCAGCAACGACCTGGGGAATAGTTACAGGGAGAGGAGGGATGAATGAGCCAATTGTAAACTAAGTAAGCCGTGAGACTTTGAATGGAGCGGATAGCACCATCTGGGGGAGTATAAAAGCTCTTGGAACGGAAGTACCGACCTTTTCGACGAGGCGCCTGACGCAGGAGGGAAACCGGCAAGGCGTCTTCAAAAGCTTTCGGTTTAGCAGTTCTATATCTCCGACTCTGATTAAATTAGTTTTTTGGTCTTAAAAACTTCATAGGTAGTTCATTTAAACCGACTTATAGCAGTTTATTGCGATTTTCTGGAGTTTCTTTGTCAGGCGTTATCCGAGTTGGGCACCTCTCCGTACATCGGCGTTGAGCTAATTTCTACAGGAGTAGAGGACATCTTTCAACCAAAAGACGATTGTTCTGGACAAAGGACCACTTGCCCAAGATTCTGATGGAGATCATCCAAAAGTAAGAGCTATTTATGATGTTAATTCGTATATCTGTGGAAGATGTACAATTATTTGTCCGCCATTGATTTAGGCATGGTCTCGCTGTAACGCACGCTGAATGTCGAGTAACGTTCATTTTTAAAAATCTAACACAGCGGTTGCATTAAGAACTAATGTGTCTTTCATTTGCAGTTCAACCTGTATTTTTTAGGTCAAGTTTACGATTAGTTATCGATTAGATTAGGTGCCTCTCCAAGATGGCGCCGGCCAGATGCCTGAAATGTTGCTACTAATCACATTGTATAACCACGATTTGTGCTGCTAAATATGCACATTTTCGAACAAAACCTATATGCATTGTGTATATGATGTTACAGGACTGTCATCGATGAAGTATATCAAGGTTAGTCAAAAATTATATATCTTTTGCTGGATTGTTACGATCGCTAACCTTTGCTACTGGTAAACGGCTTGTGTTTTCGGCTATTGTGGTAAGCTAATATAATGCTAAATTGTGTTTTCGCTGTTAAAAATGAAATATTGGCTGGATTCACAAGATGTGGTCTTTCATTTGCTGTACGCTGTGGTATTTTCAGAAATGTTTATGATGAGTATTTCGGTATTTGACGTTGGTCTCTAATTTCTAGCTGCTTCGGCACTATTTCAGATTGCAGCTGCAATGTAACTGTGATTTATACCTGAAATATGCACATTTTTCTAAAAAAAAACATGTGCTATACAATAAATATTATCAGACTGTCATCTGATGAAGTTGTTTCTTGGTTAGTGGCATATATATATCTTTATTTGGTCGAAATTGTGATAGCTACCCATGCAGGAAAAAAATGGTGGGAAAAAAAAGTTGTGTCTTTTGCTATCGTGGTTAGCTAATATATTTACATATTGTGTCTTCCCTGTAAAACATTTAAAAAATCCGAAATGATGGCTGGATTCACAAGATGTGTATCTTTCATCTGGTGTCTTGGACTTGTGATTTAATGATATTTAGATGCTAGTATTTACTTGTGATGCTATGCTAGGCTATGCTAGTCAGCTTTTTTTACTGTGGGGGGTGCTCCCGGATCCGGGATTGGGACCAATTAGAAGTTAATCGGCGTAATGTCAAAAACACCCGATTTTCTGAGCAATCTTTCAAAGTATTAGGACATGTAAACTGCTTAATCGGCGTTCCAGGGGTGTATTTGATGTGCCAGCACCGGTAACGCAAGCATCCCTCTTATTCGCGAGTGAAGTGAGTTTTGGGAAAAAACTGAAAGTATGCATCTTAGAAATATTTTTCACGTAATGTTATATATCCAAACCCCAAATAAAATTAGGCTTTTTCAAAAAATAACGTGGTTTTGTTTGGTGATTTTCAGCTTTTATCAAAAGTTCCATCAGGTAGCCTGATTTCAGATGTTTCCGTGTAAACAGGATTATTAGGGAAATCTTTCTTCTTGCAAAGCATGTCAACTTTTTAAACGAACTATTATATTAATCTAACTAGCGTGTAACCACGCTCCTATATGAGTACAAATGGCAATATCAATTTACAAATGCGATAAGCATGAATGGGTATAGCAGCAGTTAACAACAAATGGCAGAAGGAGGGATGCGATAGCATGCTGCATGGTAGGCCAAAGCTAGAGCAGGCTACATGAACAGTGTCTACGTAGCATGGCATGGTGGCAGCAAACAATATAAACTATGAAGGTAGCAAGCATAGCCATAAAGCAGGCCTAATTAACATCATTAATGCAACTGCACAAAATGTGCAAACAACAAACATATATAAGTCAGTTACCAACTACATGTAGCAAAGAAACAGATACATGACAATGGCTGCTTGGCTTGGGCTGTGGAGCATTAGCACGTGGAGGCCTTTAGTGGCCAAATTCTGACAAACAAAACAGAGGTGAAGAAGACTTCTTTTTAATCCTCTTGTATGCAGTAAAGGAAGTTGGTACTCGCATTCAATGACATACTGGTTGTTGTTGTTGGCGTGCTCAACTTTGTCTGAATGGCACGGATTGAAAGGAGGTACCCTCCAACCTGCCCGTTTAAATACCTGACTATAGAGTTTGACAGAGGGCACTCCTGCCATGATTGCCTTCTGTCATCACGTGACCATAGAGGTGGGTAGAAGGTGTCCACCGACAAGAAATTCTGTTCAACAGCCCCCAGCTTAGTAGGGCCAAAATGTACAACCCCATGAATTCCCTAGCCTGTCTTGGCTGCTTTTGGCTGTTTTCATCCGGGATGGCTGGCAGCTCTATGAGGCGGGCAACAGGTCAGTAAGTATTGTTCTTGACCTTCAGCAGACTTGATGCATCCATCTGCACTGGGAATCAATTTGGACACTTGTCCGACTGGCCAGGGGGCCATGGCAACTGTGGATATACAATTTGTACCACGGTGTCTTGGGCTAGATCTTTAGTAGGTCTCTTCCACTTTCGACGTGCTTACAGGAAGTAGTGACGAGTTAACTGAGACCAGAAGTGATCTGCTACCACTTGGGTGTGGAGCCAACAATGTTTGGTGATTGTTTCAGAGGCTTAGGCAGCTTGTGGTAAGGAGGCACCCCGCCCCATGAGGAGCATGTTCGGTCRTATGGGGTCTGGATCTGCCACATCTGATGAGAAATACCCCACAGACTGGAATTTGCGCATCTCAGATGCCAACGAAGTGAGGAGCGTTGGGAGGCTTGAACTGATGGGCCTTCAGGTGCTTCTGTAGCTGTGGCTCCTTCTTTCAAGGCGCCAAGAAAGGTCGTCCCTTGGTCCGAGAGAAAATTTGGATGGAGTCCTTCTGCGTGCGATATACCATCTCAGGGCAAGGAGGAATGTGTCCGCATCCAAGCTATTCAGGAGATCCAAGTGTATGCATCTGGTCGTGAGACACTTGAATATGACTCCCCAGCGCTTCTCATGGTGACGGCCTATCTATACCAGGAAGGCTCGAAGCAAGGAATGGAGAAGAGAGGAGTCTGGTACAACCGTAGGTGGGGCAGGAGGTCAGTCAGCCATTATGGGCACTATAGGCTGCACTCTCCACTTCTGGCACTCAACACAAGTTCTTTGATGGTGTTTAACAGCTTGTCTCCCAAGCAAGACCCAGTGCTGGATGCGGAATCCTACAAAGACTCTGTCTGGTCCTTGGTGTAGGAGGCGCTCATCAACATCCTTGATGAGGAGCTTAGACACTGCATGGTGAGGATCTAGGACGATTGGGTTGGCTTTAATAGGACACAGGCTGTCCATATGGTGAAGACGTCTCCCGAYACGGGTGACGACTGCTGGTGAGCGCAGGTTTCTCTGCTTGTAAGGGCCTAGACTTCATCTGAGAAGCTCGCCTCCTAACATGCTCTCAAGTGAAAGACCTCAGCATCTCGTTAGTGTGGCTTGGGAAGGCTGATGTCGGCAGCGGCCCCATTTAGGGACTGGTGGGTTTCTTCCACCAGTACTTTCCCGGAGTTGAACTTGCTGATGTCAGGCACTTGTGGACTGATGTTTACTGCCATGAGACCGCAGATGATGGACCTCTTCATTTCGGCTGGGTCATCTTGGTGTCTGGGACAGGGAAGGCCACTGATCTGGAATGCTGCAGAGGAACCGAGGGCCCCGGCTCCAATGAGCTGGGTTCAGACAGCTCCAATAGAGCCTTACCCCTGGTGATGTCATCTGCCGGGTTGTTGGAGTTTGCATATCCTCAAGCCTGTAGGGGGATCAGTTCTTGGATTTCAACGACTCTGGTCCCAACGAAGACTTTATMCCTACATGATTCAGACTGCAGCCATTCCGAGGAGTCAGTAGTCCACACAAAGGTCTTCTTGATTGTCAGCGTGAGCTCTCTTTTGAAGGAGGGAAGCCAGTTGTGCCCCGGTCAGTGCAGTGCAGAGTTCCAGGCGTGGCATGCATAGCTGTCGTTTTGGGGCCACTCTGGATCTGGCCATGACAAAGGAGGTGTGAACTTTGCCATCACTCTTCATGAAGAGGTCTGCCTCCGAGCCATACGCCAGCTCTGAAGGGTTGCAGAAGACATTAAGGTCATACACAGTCTCTTCTGTGGACAGCTCTAAAGGTGCATAGCCTCGGGGCAAGCTGATGTTTGTGAGGTTGGGTAATTCTTCTTCCCACATGTGCCAGGCTTCTAGGAGATCAGGTGGGAGGCTCGGGTAAACCCAAAACCTCCTCTCGCTCAAAGCCTTTGAACGAGAACCTTGGCTTGTGTTGTGAAGGGAACGATCAAGCACAGCGGGTCATACTGGCTGGTCAGGACTTTGTATATGTTCCGCATGGTTGGYAAGTGGTCCTACAAGGGTCTGTGCTTGTAGCCTAGCATATCAGTTGGACAGTAACAGCGTAGCGCCAAGGCTGGCTCTTGGAGGTCAGTACGGTTCTGTGTGAGCCATAGCTCTGTGCTGTCTGACCTGGAAGCTGAAGGTAAGTGGGCAACGACGGAGGACTGGTTGCTGGCCCATTGTTGGCTCTCAAACCCTCCAGAGGCTAAGAGCCGGCACATCTTGTGTACCAGGAACTTGACAGGCTGCCCTGATGGAAGGCCCCGAAGACAGTCTACATAGAAGCACTGCTGCAGGGAATGGAGGTTTTCGTTGCCTTCTTTAGGGTTTCGTACATGCTTCTGTTAAGCAAAGGTGGCACAAGATGGACTGCACATTGTACCAAATGGCAGGACCTGACACTCATAGACCTCTGGCTGCTCCTCTATCCTCATGTTCCTCCAGATGAACTTCAGTACTGACTGGTTCTGATGGAACATGGCTCGGATGTCCCCGRTGATGGAAACAGCATGTTGGCGAAACCGGAGGAGTACAGCGTGTAGTGGTGGCCCAAGGGTTGGACCTGGAAGGAGCTGCTGGTTCATGGAGGTGCCTTTGTAGGCATACGAGCAGTTGAAGACCAGCCGGTCTTTGCCGTTGTGAGGTACTAGGTGGTGAGGTATTGATGGGTTCTGAGAATATGAAATATGCAGTTGAAGTCGGAAGTTTACATACACCTTAGCCAAATACATTTAAACTCAGGTTTTTACAATTCCTGACATTTAATCATAGGAAAAATTCCCTGTCTTAGATCAGTTAGGATCACCACTATTTTAAGAATGTGAAATGTCGGAATAATAGTAGAGAATTATATATTTCAGCTTTTATTTCTTTCATCACATTCTCAGTGGGTCAGAAGTTTACATACTAATTGAGTGCATTTGGTAGCATTGCCTTTAAATTGTTGAACTTGGGTCAAACGTTTTGGGTAGCCTTCCCCAAGCTTCCCACAATAAGTTGGGTGAATTTTGGCCCATTCTTCCTGACAGAGCTGGTGTAACTGAGTCAGGTTTGTAGGCCTCCTTGCTCACACACGCTCTTTCAGTTCTGCCCACAAATTTTCTATGGGATTGAGGTCAGGGCTTTGTGATGGCCACTCCAATACCTTGAGCAGCCTTTCAGGTTATGTCAATATAGGACTTGTTTTACTGTGGATATAGATACTTTTGTACCTGTTTCCTCCAGCATCTTCACAAGGTCCTTTGCTGTTGTTCTGGGATTGATTTGCACTTTTCGCACCAAAGTACATTCATCTCTAGGAGACAGAATGCGTCTCCTTCCTGAGCGGTATGAAGGCTGCGTGGTCCCATGGTGTTTATACTTGCGTACTATTGTTTGTACAGACGAACGTGGTACCTTCAGGCGTTTGTAAATTGCTCCCAAGGATGAACCCGACTTGTGGAGGTCTACAAATGTTTTTCGGCGGTCTTGGCTTATTTTTTTAATGATGTCAAGCAAAGAGGCACTGAGTTTGAAGGTAGGCCTTGAAATACGTCCACAGGTACACCTCCAATTGACTCAGAAGCTTCTAAAGACATGACATAATTTTCTGGAATTTTCCAAGCTGTTTAAAGGCACAGTCAACTTAGTGTATGTAAACTTCTGACCCACTGGAATTGTGATACAGTGAATTGTAAGTGAAATAATCTGTCTGTAAACAATTGTTGGGAAAAGTACTTGTGTCATGCACAAAGTAGATGTCCTAACCGACTTGCCAAGACTGGAGTTTGTTTTGAAGAAATTTGTGGAGTGGTTGAAAATCTAGTTTTAATGACTCCAACCTAAGTGTATGTAAACTTCCGACTTCAATTGTACAAACACCTCAATCAAGCTAGTCGTTTTGAGTACTTTCTTATGTCATTATCTCTGGCACCAAAAGTTTAAAAAAAGTTTTGATGGGGGACAGATTGCGGTCGGACCACCTGTTAATTGAAATGCATTCCAGGTGACTACCTCATGAAGCTGGTTGAGAGAATGCCAAGAGTGTGCAAAGCTGTCATCAAGGCAAAGGGTGGCTACTTTGAAGAATGTCAAATATAACATTTGATTTAACACTTTTTTGATTACTACATGATTTCATGTGTTGTTTCATAGTTTTGATGTCTTCACTATTATTCTACAATGTAGAAAATAGTACAAATAAAGAAAAACCCTTGAATGAGTAGATGTGTCCAAACGTTTGACTGTTACTGTATGTTTGTGTGAAGTATGTACAGAGGAAACACAAAGGATACAAATAGTAACAGGCAATAAAAGCACACATGCAAAACTAATTGCATGAGCTATGTGGCTTCCATTGCTCCTGGGGCATTGTTAAGGCAAATGGCGTCATGAACTTTACCCAGCACCAGGACATTTCAGCCATAAACCTGGTTGCCTTTGCCAAGAAGCTGAAACTTGGCTGCATGTGGATCTTCCTGCAAGACAATAACCGCGAGKACATCTCAATATCCACAAAGAAAAGTGATTTGACCACAAAATCAACATTTGTCTCCAGACTTGGAACACCATTGAAAACCTGTGGTTAGAATTGATGAGGGCAGTCCATAAGGACAGACAAAGGATATCAAGAATCTGAAAAGATTATGTATGGAGGAATGGTCTAATATCCCTTCCAATATGTTCTCCAGTCTTATAAAACATTTTAGAAAAAGGATCAGTGCCGTTATCATCGCAATGATATGTATTGAAAGGTATTGAAAACGGGTGACAATCATTTTGACTCCTATCTTTTAGGGGGAAAAAAGTATATCTTGTTCAACAAAAATCTCTATCTGAGTAATTGTGTTAGTTTAAAATATTGTTTGGAGCATACAATTATAGCTCAATATTTGTATTTATTTCATTACCTTTTTTTATGATCTTTATCAAGGGTGCCAAATCCTTTGGAGAATATTAACTGGCTAGCTAGCTTTTGAGCTTGTCTGTGGGCGTCAGATTGAAGCTTGGTTGTTTTGGGGTGGGGGCTGTCTGCTTGGCTAGCTAGCTAACTGCTTAGCTGAACACAGAACGCCAGGGCACTGTTATCTGATTGGCTACACAGATCTGTCTCATCGCAAGTCTTCAGCTAAGATTTTACATGTTGAATGTTGAGAACTCCAGCAGCCAACATGAAACATTCTCAAACTAGCCTGTTCCGATCGAGCACACTTTGTTCTAAAACTACATTAAACCGTCTCGTCTGTTGTATCTGTAACGTTACCGGGCTTAACCGTTCACTCCTTGTGCTCCGTGTCGTTACCCAACAGACTGGCCAATCTCACTATTTAATATGCAGCTGGTTTTATTTGCGCGGTCACTGATTTGTTGTTGAACATAGCATGAAAAAGTCCATAACAAAGTCAGAAACAAACATTTACTTATTAGCTAGGCAAGTTGTTGTATTTTGATGTTTGAAATCAAAGCTAAGACTTTTTGCGGTTGGAATTGCGGTGTGTATTTAGTTTGAGAAGTTCTAAATGATCTCGCGACTTTTGATAGACTAGTTTCGTATGGACAAACAAAAAACAGACACCAACACTGGAGAAAAAAAAGTGACATAGTTCAATATTTGTATAACCCTTGTGATAGTCGTAGTCGGTATTAGATAGAATGTCGCGGCTCCGCCCGCCTGTGAGGAAAACAACGTGTGGTAACCTTGGTTACCCCATTGGCTCACAGTTAATACTTGATCTTTTTCAACTGCAATTGTCTTGTCTGCTAATTTTAGTCAATTGAAAAACTACATTGAAGAAAAGTACAACCTCTCTATAGGTTACGTTTCAACGTTGCCTGCTCCCGAGCATTCTCACTGCTTAGGGAAAAAAAAGTAATATTGTAGGGCTTCCCTCATGCTCCATTTTCAATGCGAGTGCTAGCTAGCTACCGACCGGAACATTAAGCTAGCCAAGAACAACAACACAAACAAATGGACTATACTAAACAAGGATAATGTCTTAGCTGTGATGAAATGTATGCACCTGGACACTTGGTCACCACATTTCCTACGCCAAATAGCCTGAAGCCACAGTGCTCTTCCGCAGGCTCTATTTCCCTACATATTAGCATTGTGAACCTGTGGGTCAGGATTTTTTTTATCTGGTTGCCTGTATATTGAACAACACAGCAGCTTTTCGGCATGTTTTGTTATTTCTCTTTAACAAAAAATCGACAACGAAGTTGGCCGTGGTCGAGGGGAATTCCTTATTACGCAAATATCATACTCATTTTTTGACACCCGCAATAGTATCCGCTAAATGTGTTTATGCGACCAATAAAATGGGATTTGATATCGACTCAAGAGTATTGGATTATAGCTGCGAGTGTTATCAAATCAGGATCAAATCCTCTGATCTCCTCACTCATTAATGATAGAATGTTCATATTTGAAGATTTCCTAAACGCCAGTCTGTTTGGCAATTATACTGAGTACAAGGACTTAATTATTAGCTAAACAGACTGATAGCRAGGCAACCCACACTTTTCCAGGCTCCTGAAGGCCTCTGTGACATGTTGTTTAACATTTTTAGGGGGTCCACAGCATTTGTTTATGTGAGGCAATCATTGAAATAAATGTACACTAACTTTACCACGACCTAAGGTAGAATCAGTCTTTTGTACCAATCTCAGACTGCTACAATAGGCTGTCACCTTATTCCCTATGTAGTGCACTACTTTTGACCAGGGCCCAAATATTCTATCCGACAAAGGTGAAGTTATTGTGGCTTTCAAATAGTAACCAGAATGAAAGTCTATAGCATAAGCTTAGTCACAGCTAAATGAGAGATATATATTTATTTGTTCTATTTTATGAGGCAAATGAACCAATTATTATCCAGTTCTGAAGACTGTTTCTATCCATCCCATGATGTAAGCCTATAACCTTGCTCACTACGGTAAGGCAGCCCGTTCCTCGTCAGCCAGTCACTGCTCCATCATGTGCGCGCCACACAGACTGACAGGCACACATACAAACCTGTTCCTCCACAAGAAAGGAATTGTAGAAAAGATTGACCAATTCCTGCACTTAGCCTCTGCCCAGGCTGTCAACAACATTATCTTTCGTCATGAGTCCTCCAGTTGCATTCCATTTTGCTCTATAGCCCAACTGTAATTTTAACAGCGGTTGTTTTGTTATTATGTGAAAAAGCGTTGTATCACAATGTTTTACGGACACATAGTCACGATAGGACAAAGGTTGACATCTCCCAAACCTAGTACCTTTTCCTGTTTTCATCGAAGGAACTTTTAACACATCACCCCAGAACAGCTCTCTCTTTCATTTTGGGTACTTATTGATTTAACATGCATTCCAAGCCTGCTGGGTACACATTATTTTACTGTTCATAACGAGGAATCTTTTCCTTTTCTCCCCCCCCATTCCCTTCCTGCTGCTGTTTTTGAAGACCGGCTGTCTGCGTGTTCAGCATTTCTTCTCAGGGCAGAACCAAAGGTCAATCGGATACACTGGGTGTTTCTCAATGTGCATTCTACCATGCTCTGAGCACGCAAGTTGGAGCAATGAATCCAAATCAAAGCGTGCAAAATGGAGCACGGAGGGCACTTCTCGGATGCGTACTCCACTTGTACACATTTGGAGGCGTGCATCGATACACGCTTCAATGAAAGAATGAACAGAAATATGACGCGACCACGAAAAATGGCTTTAAATCAGTGGTGGCTACATGTTGCCTGACTGTAATATTTTATCTTGATACGTTAATAAATAGTCTGTTAACCTGGCATGTTTACCTGCCTACAATACCCACTGTAATGTGTGTAGCTCGCAACCCTATAGTAAGTTATTAGGGCTAACTGGCTAGCTAGCTAGCCACAAAGAATTGGTAGATTCTCGCCCTCTCGCTTCAAAAAAGAAAATCTGACGCCGCGTACGGAGACCAGTGCTGACTGCGTGATAATGTCAGCAAACCACAACTGATCACCTGTAGTCATTGGGAAGAGCCACAAGACCCGTTGACAGAAAGTGCCACGACAGCAGCTCTCATTGCATCGTCCCGCTGTTGCAGTCTTGAATCAGGCCAGTTACATAATCGTTTTCCCCCTGCCGACATGTTGATGACTCAATTTACTTTAAAAGGTCAAACGTAATGTCGTAGCGGTGCTTCTCAAATGTAAAATATATGCGTTCTCCACACTCTGGTGCCAGTAAGAACTTTCTCAAGAGAGTGCACTCCGAGCACGGGTAGTATGCATACTGAGAAACACCCTCTGATTCTCACTTTCTCTCGTTTGTTCCCTCTCTCTCCCACTCTCTCTCTCTTGTCCTTAAATTATTGCCTGCTCTCTCTTTCGACTTCATCGTATTGATTCATGGATGACTCGACTTCAACAGACGGCACATGTGCGTACACACACACACACACACACACACACGCTGTCACTGAATGTACACTACTGGAACAGAACAATGCACTCTATGTGAGTTTAATAAAGACACATACACAAAAGTGAGGAAAGGGAGAAGGGTTGGGATTAACCCAATGACAACATTTGCATTCCCCGCTTGACTTTCCTTTCTGCCTTCCATTGGGAAGGGAAGCCCAGTACTGTTGTAAGGTGTGTGGCTTTATTAAACTCGCATTTAAATGCATTGTTCTGTTCCTCCCAATAGTGTGCATTCAGTGACAGCGTGCGCGCGCACAGTCGCACACAGTCTTTTGAAGTCAAGTCACCCATGAATCAAGACGATTAAGTCGAAAGAGAAAGAAGGCAAGAATTTAAGGAAAGTCTGTCAAATCAAATTTTATTTGTCACATGCGCCGTAAACAACAGGTTAGGCTTTACAGTGAAATGCTTATTCACTAGCCCTTAACCAACAATGTAGTTTTAAGAAAAATACCTAAAGAAATAAAGTAACAAATAACTAAAGAGCGGCAGGAAATAACAATAGCGAGGCTATATACAGGGGGTACCAGTACAGAGTCAATGTGCGGGGCACCGGTTAGTCGAGGTAATTGAGGTAATATATACATGTAGGTAGAGTTATTAAAGTGACTTATGCATAGATAATAACAGAGTATCAGCAGCGTATGTAAGGGCAATGTAAGTAGTCTGGGTAGCCGTTTGATTTGATGTTCAYTAGTCTTATGGCTTGGGGGTAGAAGCTGTTTAGAAGCCTCTTGGACCTAGACTTGGCGCTCCGGTACCGCTTGCTGTGCGGAGAGAACATTCTATGACTCGGGTGGCTGGAGACTTTGACAATTTTTTGGGACTTCCTCTGCCTGGTATAGAGGTCCTGGATGGCAGTAAGCTTGGCCCCAGTGATGTACTGTTGTGCCTTGCGGTCGGAGGCCGAGCAGTTGCCATACCAGGCATTGATGCAACCAGTCAGGATGCTCTCGAACTTTTTGAGGATCTGAGGACCCATGCCAAATCTTTTCAGTCTCTTGAGGGGGAATAGGTTTTGTCGTGCCCTCTTCACGACTGTCTTGGTGTGCTTGGACCATGTTAGTTTGTTGGTAATGTGGGGACACCAAGGAACTTGAAGCTCTCAACCTGCTCCACTACAGCCCCGTCGATGAGAATGGGGGCGTGCTCGGCCCTCCTTTTCCTGTAGTCCACAATCATCTCCTTAGTCTTGATCCCGTTGAGGGAGAGGTTGTTGTCCTGGCACCACACGGCCAGGTCTCTGACTTCCTCCCTATATGCTGTCTTGTTGTTGGTGATCAGGCCTACCACTTTGTGTCATCGGCAAACTTAATGATGGTGTTGGAGTCGTGCCTGGCCGTGCAGTCCTGAGTCATTTGTCTCTGTGTGTCTCTGTGTGTCTGTGTTTCTTGTCTCTCTCTGTGAAAGACAGAGAGAGAGATTTTATTCTGTATCAACATAATCACAGCAGGTCTTTGCGTTCCTAGATGGCTGGCAGCGCCTCATTTGAAGTCAATTAGGAGTAGGCTTGGCCTGTATACCATTTACCATATACCGGGGTATTTGTAAATAGCCACTGGATAGTTTTTCGATACTGTTGAAACTATTTATTTAAAGATTTTCTTATTTGTTGCTACTTTTTAAGTAAATACCTTGCAGTCATCTTGTGCAATACTGTAGGAAATTAAGCAGATCTCGTTCATTTCACGTTTCAAAGTATTATTATGGGGAACTACACATTTTTGAAGCTTACTGTAGTTCCCCAGAACAGTTTATTAATTTGCGTGTTTGTATGTAAATAGCACAGCGGGAGAAATGGGAGCAAGTGAGTCCAGCTGTTTATTGACAGGGATCGCATTTTATATTGAAAGTCATTCTGCTGTAGTTTTCCTTTTACAGAAAAGACAATTGCTTCATTTTCATCAAATGACAACAGAAGTGCAACACTGGCAGCCACACACATAAATGAAATCAATGAATTTTGCATATTGCCCATCATATTTCTAATGTTTATCATAGGAAATGTAGCTGGCTACATTCTTTCTAATGTTTTTCTTTAAAGTTAATATTGCATTTTACCGGAGAAAAGTAGGCTACACTGAAAAGTACCGGAGAAAAGTAAATACAAATTAGTCTGAGGACTTTCTGCTGATAGAATGCCCTTTTTGTGAATTCTCATCCGAGTGGAGAAGTGCAACTAATGCACAAAATTAGGAAGATGCCGAGCAGAAATTACAATAAGAAGCATTTTAGATTTGCGTTTACAAAACAAAGCAAGATATTTCTTATGGTTTTAATATTTTATTTCTGTGTGAAAAACGCAGAATTCTGCATTAACGCGACTCTTAAGTTTCACTAGCTAGTTATCTAAGTAGGTGGCTGAATTAATAAGGAMACAAGGCATCATATAGTGTTAGCTTTGCCGTGTTTGAGAAATCTGTACAGCTGCCACTGCCATCTTTTTTTAAATAATTTTTTTAAATAAATTTTTTAAGGGGTGGATCAGCTTTAATTTTGTGGGTAGATTGTTGCTTCCATCAATGTAATTGTCTGCATCATTTTCAATCCCCCATATATTTTTGGGATAAACATATCCATATACATACACACACACACACACACACACACTTTTTTGTTGTTGAATATACCTTTATTATTCCCCGCAAACCCTACCACCCTTCCCCCAAATGGAGTAAACTAATAACCAATAACACTTAGGCTTCTATCTTCAGTTTATACATATTATACACATTTTACAGACACAATGTTTTACAATAGTTATATTTTGTTTGTTTTTAGTCCTTCCTCTATTTCTGATGTCCATCCAGTTTGATTTCTATATGTAACTGTGCTATTTCACAACATTTCTGAACCTATGTACATTTTTCAAACCCCGTATGTTTTACATTGGTTATCTTATTAGTCCCACCCTTCTACCCTTCTGCAGCGTTAGTTCTAGGTAAATGTTGCAATTCTTCAGCCATTCCTGGACCTGTGACCAAAAATGAGCTACATATGGACAGTACCAAAATAAATMATCTAATGACTCTGCCTCCTCGCAGCAAAATCTGCAGAGCAGGGTAGATTGTATCCCCCCATATATATAACATTCTATTGGTTGCAAGAATTTTGTATAATAATTTAAATTGAAAAATGTGAAAGTTTTGCGTGTCAATTCATAAACCATGTGCCATGGAATCGGTTCGTCGAAAATCTCTTCCCAACTATTTAGCAATTTAAATTAAATTGGTATATGTTTTTATTCATCACCATTTTCTTTAACCATTTATGGTCTTTAATGCAGGGCAGACAGACAAGTTCCTTACTTTTTCCCCCTTCTACTTGCCTCTTCTGTTTTTTTGGTAATGCTGCAATTAGTTGGTTGTAATTTTGGGTAGAGCAGACATTTCCATATGTCTGTGTTAGCTGCATGTGTCACACAACTCCACCAGTCCTATTTATGATATAATTTACAAAAATTATACCTTTAAAACATTTTTTTTATTGAATATATATATCTTTTTTTATCAATTAGTATATTTGAGTTTAACCACAATATTAGTTGTATTATTTGTTCTGTCTTTTCAGGTGGATTAAACTGAAATTGCAACCAACTTTCTAAGGCGTGTTGAAAAAATAGCAATATTTTGGAGTTGATTCCCTTTTCAAATAACCGAAAGTGAGCAGTTGTAATCTGAATAAAGGGAAAAAGGCCATTCTTGAACATGGGGTGAGACATTCTTACTAATTTACTAGAGAACCATTTTGGATTTAAGTATAATTTTTCTATGACTGATGCGTTTAGTGAGAGGTCTAATGTTTTAATATTTAATAATTTCCGCCCTCCGAATTCATATTCATTATATAAATAGACACTTTTAATTTTATCTGGCTTACCATTCCAAATAAAATGGGGTATTTTTTGTTCATATAATTTAAAAAGCAGGTCACTAGGTGTAGGCAAAACCATAAGAAAATAGGTAAACTGTGATATGACTAAAGAGTTAATCTGGGGGATTTTTCCACAAATAGACAGGTATTTTCCTTTCCATGGTAGCAAGATCTCATATATTTTTGCAAACTTTCTATAAAAATGTATTATAGTGAGATCATTTTTTTCGTTCGGGATTTCTATACTGATTATGTCCACATCCCCGTCAAACCATTTTATTGGTAAACTTCATGGTAATGTAAAGTTGCATTTTTTTGTGATCCAATACGTAATCATTGTCATAAATCATACTTATCATAATTTGTTTTTAAACCAGAGGTTAGCAAAAGTTTCTAGATCCTCTATGTGGCTGTGGAGCGATTCTAATTGTGGTTTTTAAAGAAAACATGAATCATCAGCGTACAATGACACCTTTGTTTTTAAGCCATGGATTTCTAATCCCTTAATATTATTGTTGGATCTCATTTTAACAGCTAACATTTTGATGGCAATAATAAATAGATATGTTGATAGTGGACAACCTTGTTTTACTCCTCTTGACAGTTTAAAACTTCCTGAGATGTAGCGAGTATTTACTATTTTACACATAAGGTTACTATACATAACTTTAACCCATTTTATAAGAGATTCTCCAAAATTGAAATATTCTAGGCATTGATATATAAACTCCAGTCGTAAGTTTTATCAAAAGCCTTTTCAAAATTAGCTATGAAAACCAGGCCTGGTTTCCCCGATATTTCATAGTATTATATTGTTTCCAGTACTTCTCTTATATTATCTCCAAGGTTTCATCCATGTAAAAAAAACTAATTAGGATGAATAATATCTGACAATGCCTTTTTAATTTTATGCGCCATGCATTTAGCTAGAATTTTTGCATCACAACACTGAAGTTTAAGAGGCTTCCCATTTTGGATTTTATATATTCCACTTGGATCCTGTTTCAGTAATAATGAAATCAGACCTTCTTGTTGCATGTTTGATAATCTACCGTTTATATAGGAGTGCTAATAATGGTCCTCTGAGTATATACAAAAAAAAGTTTGGTATACTTCCACTGGTATGCCATCCAGCCCTGGAGTATTCCCAGCATAGGCTTTAATTGCATCAAGAAGTTCCTCTGTAATTTTGCCTTCACATGAGTCTTTCTGTACAGATGTTAATTTTACATTATTAATAGAAAAGAAAACCATCAATTAGCTTCGGTTAGTGGAGACGGAGGAGACTGAAACGAAAACATATTCTTAAAGTATTTTACTTCTTCTTTKAAAATATAATTTGGTGAATCGTGTGGTTCCATTTGTAACAAGTTTCAATAAAAAACGTTGGTACCATTTCTATGTTGAAGCTTGAAAAAMAATTTGGTGCATTTTTCCCCATATTCCACCTAGTTCGCTTTATTTTTTTATAATATATTACACTGGATCTTTCTTGAATAAGTACCTCCATTTCTTTTTGTTTTTCCTCTAACTTATTCTGTGCCTCTGTGGTACAGCTTTTATTGCTATCTATCTGTACTGTTAGTCCTTCAATTTCCTTTGTTAATATGCACTCTCTTGATCTAAATTGCTTTAGTTTTATAGATGAGTACTGAATTGCATGGTCTCTAAAGGAACAATTAGAACTGTCCCATACAATAAGGGGATCTGTTGTACATATGTTATGTCGGGAAAATGTCAGTTCTAAATTCTTCTGTCCTTGTTATAAACAAGGAATCACCCAGTAGGCTTGATTCAATTTCCAATATCCTCGCCCACGTGGAAATTCTGTAAGAGTAATATATATGCCAGTTATGTGACGGTCCGACCGCATTCTGTCCCCTATRAACACTTTTTAAACTTTTGGTGCCAGAGATAATGACATAAGAAAGTAATCAAGACGACTAGCTTGATTAAGCCTCAGCCATGTATATCTCACTAGGTCAGGGTATTTAAGCCTCCATGTATCCACTAATTCCAATATATCCATGACATTCATAATTTCTWAAGTGCCTGGGGGTGATAGTTTGTAGTGTGATTTCCTTTCCGGTCCATAGAGGTATTTAAGACCGTATTAAAATCCCCCACCATAATAATAGAGTCTAGTGTTGCTTGTAGAGTTGATAAATTCTTATACAGTGAGGGGAAAAAGTATTTGATCCCCTGCTGATTTTGTACGTTTGCCCACTGACAAAGAAATTATCAGTCTATAATTTTAATGGTAGGTTTATTTGAACAGTGAGAAACAGAATAACAACAAAAAAACMGAAAAACGCATGTCAAAAATGTTATAAATTGATTTGCATTTTAATGAGGGAAATAAGTATTTGAKCCCTCTGCAAAACATGACTTAGTACTTGGTGGCAAAACCCTTGTTGGCAATCAGAGGTCAGACGTTTCTTGTAGTTGGCCACCCGGTTTGCACACATCTCAGGAGGGATTTTGTCCCACTCCTCTTTGCAGATCTTCTCCAAGTCATTAAGGTTTCGACGTTTGGCAACTCGAACCTTCAGCTCCCTCCACAGATTTTCTATGGGATTAAGGTCTGGAGACTGGCTAGGCCACTCCAGGACCTTAATGTGCTTCTTCTTGAGCCACTCCTTTGTTGCCTTGGCCGTGTGTTTTGGGTCATTGTCATGCTGGAATACTCATCCACGACCCATTTTCAATGCCCTGGCTGAGGGAAGGAGGTTCTCACCCAAGATTTGACGGTACATGACCCCGTCCATTGTCCCTTTTGATGTGGTGAAGTTGTCCTTTCCCCTTAGCAGAAAAACACCCCCAAAGCATAATGTTTCCACCTCCATGTTTGACGGTGGGGATGGTGTTCTTGGGGTCAAAGGCAGCATTCCTCCTCCTCCAAACACGGCGAGTTGAGTTGATGCCAAAGAGCTCCATTTTGGTCTAATCTGACCACAACACTTTCACCCAGTTGTCCTCTGAATCATTCAGATGTTCATTGGCAAACTTCAGACGGGCATGTATATGTGCTTTCTTGAGCAGGGGACCTTGCGGGCGCTGCAGGATTTCAGTCCTTCACGGCGTAGTGTGTTACCAATTATTTTCTTGATGACTATGGTCCCAGCTGCCTTGAGATCATTSACAAGATCCTCCCATGTAGTTCTGGGCTGATTCCTCCATTCTCATGATCAATGCAACTCCACGAGGTGAGATCTTGCATGGAGCCCCAGGCCGAGGGAGATTGACAGTTCTTTTGTGTTTCTTCCATTTGTGAATAATCGCACCAACTGTTGTCACCTTCTCACCAAGCTGCTTGGCGATGGTCTTGTAGCCCATTCCAGCCTTGTGTAGGTCTACAATCTTGTCTTGGAGAGCTCTTTGGTCTTGGCCATGGTGGAGAGTTTGGAATCTGATTGATTGATTGATTCTGTGGACAGGTGTCTTTTATACAGGTAACAAGCTGAGATTAGGAGCACTCCCTTTAAGAGTGTGCTCCTAATCTCAGCTCYTTACCTGTATAAAAGACACCTGGGAGCCAGAAATCTTTTTGATTGAGAAGGGGTCAAATACTTATTTCCCTCATTAAAATGCAAATCAATTTCTAACATTTTTTACATGTGTTTTTCTGGATTTTTTTGTTGTTATTCTGTCTCTCACTGTTCAAATAAACCTGCCATTAAAATTATAGACTGATAATTTCTTTGTCAGTGGGCAAACGTCCAAAATCAGCAGGGGATAAAATACTTTTTTCCCTCACTGTATATATTTTCAAAGAAGGTTGGATCATCATTATTTGGACAGTATTGGTTAATAAGCCATATCTGTTTATTGTCCAATAACATATTTAAAATCATCCATCTACCTTGAGGATCTGTTTGGACAATTTGCACATTTGGATCAAAATTTCTGTTAATTATTATCATCACCCCTTTTGAATTTCTTTGCCCATGGGAGAAATATATTTCAACCCACCAACCCCAGTTCTTTTTCCACAAAACTTCATCTAAAATTGTTGAATGAGTTTCCTGTAAACAATAGATATTATATTCATTCTCTTTTTGCCAGGCAAATACTGATCATCTTTTCTTATCTGCTAAGCCATTACAATTATAACTGGCTATACTTATTTCACCACTTACCATAATGAGACACAGGTTTCAATTCTATTTATCAAAATATATGTTTGTAAATGTACCAGTAAAAAATAACATMATGATTGAGTGTCTATATAGCTGTACCATGATATTTGCATTGCTATTAAGTAAACCTCCAATTGGTCCCCCCTATTCCACCCGCTTAAAGCCCTCCTCATCCCGAGTTGGGTTGTCATCCCAATGCCCGGCAGACCGCCCCTGACCCCCCCAGATCACATAGCCCCGGAGAGACCAGGACCTATCCTTCGAAAATAGCACACAGTCCCACCCACAGAACAGAAGCAGATCAACCGTCAAAAGCATTTCCATCGCCCTCACCTCGATTTGTATTTTATATAATTAGCTATTAATATTTGTAGTAATGTAGGCAATTTATGCAAAGGGTTTTTACCTCTCACCAGTCTTGCCGTTACCAAAATGACATTATGGCAAGCAATTATTATATTAGCAAACAATTATTGTGAATCATCCTATATTGTCCCTAACATSTTTTACTCCCTCGCAACAGTTGTGCGATACACACACACACACATACACACTCAACCCCTTTCCCCCACAACAACCATCAGTTGCACCATCCCAGAGCCCAACTCAAGAAAGGTCTTGATTTACGAATGCACTATTATCTTGATTTCCTTTAGTTTTTTTCCCCTCACCAGTCTCTGCATGTCTGCTCCCCCCCTCTTCTCCGAGCAGAGCATCTAGGCATGTACAAATGCAACTCTAGAGCCAGTGCTGTTGTTCCTTCAGACAAGCATGCATCAAAGCGTTGTTTATTTGCACAATGTCTCTCATTCACATTCGCTTGTAAATGTCCTAACTTACCAAAAATGACATTCGGTAGCTCCTACCTATATATGTATAACTCTGTGTGCTGGTTTGCCTGTCTTGGCAATTGTTTATTTTCGTTTGTGCTCGTAAGCATTTTTAGCTAGCAGCCTCCATGGAAATACGCTATTGCTTGTACAGAGTTTGTTAGCGCTCTGGTAATAGATGCCCAATGGGCTTTTTTTGCCGCGTTGAAAGTCTCTGAGCTCTTCAGCAAGGCCTTTCTACTGCCAATGTTTGTCTATGGAGATTGCATGACTGTGTGCTTGATTTTATACACCTGTCAGCAACAGGTGTGGCTGAAATAGCAAAATCCACTAATTTGGCAACATGCAAGATATGATTTTTAGGCCATATTGCCCAGCCCTAACTGCAGGCACACAGGCAGGTAGGCGTGGTAAGCTAGATACTTTAAGCTGTAACAGCTGTAACAGACTGCCCTGGAGCCTAATGCATCCTAGCCCAGAGATGTGCTGGTGTAGCGTACCAACTAAATAATATATAACCTCCTGAGAGAGAGGAGAGAGAGGGAGACTGGTGTGTGTGAGAGAGACTGTGGGGTGTGTGTTGTGTGTGTGTGTGTGAGAGAGAGAGACTGAGACTGTGTGTTGTGAGAGAAAGACTGTGAGACTGTGTGTGTGTGTGAGAGAGGGGGGGGAGAGACTGTCTGAGAGACTGTCTGTGTGAGAGCGAGAGACTGTCTGTGTGAGAGGGATAGAGACTTTGCTTTATCGACTTCCATTCTATTTGGCATACAGGACTGTTCTACAAAGTTATTGAAAGTGGTGTAGGGGGTAAAACATATGAACCATTGAATTAAATCAATGTATACTGGCAATACGTGCAGCATTAAAATTGGCAAGAAAATAACAGAAATCTGAGCCCTGCACTGTAACGCTCGTCTGTTGAAGAAGGAGTGGACCAAAGCGCAGGGTGGTACGTGTTCATAATATTTTAATAAATTAGAAGACTTGAACAAAAATAACAAAGAGACAAACGAACAGTTCTGTAAGGTAACTAAACTAAACAGAAAACTACCCACAAACACAGGTGGGAAAAAAGGCTACCTAAGTATGATTCTCAATCAGAGACAACGATAGACAGCTGCCTCTGATTGAGAACCACACCCGGCCAAACACAAAGAAAATAGAAAACATAGAAATAAAGAAACTGGAATGCCCACCCTAGTCACATCCTGGCCTAACCAAAATAGAGAATAAAAGCCTCTCTATGGCCAGGGCGTGACAGTACACCGGGGGGGTGTACTGTCACCCCCCCAAACCTGACTCTAAAGGGGAGTGTCCGGGTGGGCTTCCTTTACTGCGGCGGCTCTGGTGTGGGACGTAGACCCCCCTCCGCCTCTGGCTCACCCCACTTTGGTGCCGGCCCCGGACTGGGGACCCTCGTAGCGGGACGTCGCTGGAGGCTCCGGACTGGAGGCCGTCGCAGGAGGCTCCGGACTGGGGATCGTCGCTGGAGGCCTGGTCCTTGGAGGAGGCACTGGATGGACCGGGCTGTGGAGGAGTACTGGAGATCTGGTGCGTATCCCTGGCACCACTCCTCCCGGCTGAATGCCCACTTTAGCCCGGCACCTCCAGAGCGCAGGCACAGGTCGAACAGGGCTGTGGGGGGAGTACTGGAGATCTGGTGCTTAACACGTGCACCTCTCCTCTTTGCTGCATGCCCACTTTAGCCCGGCACGTGCGGGAAGCTGGAACCGGCCGCACTGGGTTCTCCTGGCGAACTGGGGATCGTAGCGCTGGCGCAGGATAACCCGGGCCGAGGAGGCGCACTGGAGACCAGGAGCGCTGAGCCGGCACCACCCTACCTGGCTGGATACCCCTCTTTACGCGGCAGGTACGGAGAGCATGTACTGCACGCACCAGGCTATGACTTTGTACTGAAGGCACGGTGCGTAAAACCGGAAAACATGGCACTGGAACCGTCCCCAACTCCGCTCGCCAACCCGTGTGTCCCCCCAACATTTTTATTGGGGCTGCCTCTCGTGCCTGGTTCGAAGACTTGCCTCCTCATACCGTCGCCTCTCAGCTTTAGCTGCTTCCAGTTCCTCTTTCGGACGGCGATATTCCCCAGCCTGCCTCCCAAGGTCCTTTCCCGTCCAGGATTTCCAAGAATCCTGAACCCTCTCCACCTCACCACGCTGCTTGGTCCACTTGTGGTGGTTAGTTCTGTAACGCTCGTCTGACGAAGGAGTGGACCAAAGCTCAGCGTAGTACGTGTTCATAATATTTTAATTAATTAGAACACTTGAACAAAAATAACAGAGACAAACGAACAGTTCTGTAAGGTAACTAAACTAAACAGAAAACAACTACCCACAAACACAGGTGGGAAAAAGGCTACCTAAGTATGATTCTCAATCAGAGACAACGATAGACAGCTGCTTCTGATTGAGAACCACACCCGGCCAAACACAAAGAAAATAGAAAACATAGAAAGAAATAAACTAGAATGCTATCTGGCCCTAAATCGACAGTACACCGTGGCTAACTATTTGACCATGGTTACTGATCAAAACCTTAGAAAAACCTTGACAAAGTACAGGCTCAGTGAGCACAGCCTTGCCATTGAGAAGGGTAGACACAGGAAAACCTGGCTCCCTGTAGAGGAAAGGCTGTGCAACCACTGCACAACAGCAGAACCTGAGACAGAGCTGCATTTCCTGACAAAATGTCAAAAATATAAAACAATTAGTGTCATTTTCCCAAATTTGAAACCCTTATTGAAGGTTTCAAAGACCTCTCTGATGAGGATAGGCTACCCGTCCTGTTGGGGGAGGACGCAGAGAGCTGTGGGTTGGCAGCGCACTACATTGCTGCCTGCCATAAGTTGAGGGACAGTGTCTGACAGACCAACCTGCACATGTATTATTGCACATGTTATTGTTGAATGTATGGTTATTTTGACCCTTGGTTATTGTTGTCCCGTTGACAATTTTGATTCTCATTTTTATATTGTAAATATCCAAAATAAGCTTTGGCAATGTACATTGTTACGTCATGCCAATAAAGCAAATTGAATTGAATTGAATTGAGAGAGAATGTGTCTGTGTGTGTGTGTGTGTGTGAGAGAGTCTGTGTGTGTGAGAGAGAGAGAGTCTGTTGTGTGAGAGAGTCTGTGTTTGTGTGTGAGAGAGAGTCTCGTGTGTGTGAGAGAGAGAGAGTCTCTGTGTGTGAGAGAGAGAGGAGTCTCTGTGTGTGAGAGAGAGAGTCTCTGTGTGTGAGAGAGAGAGAGTCTCTGTGTGTGAGAGAGAGAGAGTCTCTGTGTGTGTGTGAGAGAGTTTGTGAGAGAGTGTCTGTGTGAGAGAGAGTGTCTGTGTGAGAGAGAGTGTCTTGTGTGTGAGAGAGAGTCTGTGTGTGAGAGAGTATGTGTGTGAGAGAGAGAGAGTATGTGTGTGAGAAGAGAGAGAGAGTAGGTGTGTGAGAGAGAGAGAGAGAGAGTATGTGTGTGAGAGAGAGAGGTATGTTGTGAGAGAGAGAGAGAAGTTATGTGTGAGAGAGAGAAGAGTCTGTGTTGAGAGAGAGAGAGTCTGTGTGTGAGAGAGAGAGAGTGTCTGTGTGAGAGAGAGAGAGTGTCTGTGTGAGAGAGAGAGAGTGTCTGTGTGAGAGAGAGAGTGTCTGTGTGTGAGAGAGAGTGTCTGTGTGTGAGAGAGAGAGAGAGAGCTGTGTGTTGAGAGACTCTGTGTGAGAGAGAGAGACTCTGTGTGTGAGAGAGAGAGAGTCTGTGTGTGAGAGAGAGAGTCTGTGTGTGAGAAAGTCTGTGTGTGTGTGAGAGAGAGAGAGTCTGTGTGGTGTGTGAGAGAGAGAGAGAGAGTGTCTGTGTGTGTGTGAGAGAGAGAGTGTCTGTGTGTGAGTGAGAGAGAGGAGAGTGTGTGTGTGGTGAGAGAGAGAGAGAGAGAGTGTCTCTGTGTGTGTGAGAGAGAGAGAGTGTCTCTGTGTGTGAGAGAGAGAAGTCTCTGTGTGTGAGAGAGAGAGAGTCTCTGTGTGTGAGAGAGAGAGAGAGAGAGAGTCTCTCTGTGTGTGAGAGAGAGAGAGTCTGTGTGTGAGAGAGAGCCTGTGTGTGAGAAGAGAGTCTGTGTGTGTGTGAGAGAGAGAGAGTGTCTTCTGTGTGTGTGTGTGTGAGAGAGAGAGAGAGAGGTGTGTGTCTCTGTGGTGTGAGAGAGAGAGTGTCTCTGTGTGTGAGAGAGAGAGTGTCTGTGTGTGAGAGAGAGAGAGTGTCTATGTGTGAGAGAGAGAGAGTGTCTATGTGTGAGAGAGAGAGAGTGTCTCTGTGGTGTGTGAGAGAGAGAGTGTCTCTGTGTGTGTGAGAGAGAGAGAGTGTCTCTGTGTGTGTGAGAGAGAGAGAGAGTGTCTCTGTGTGTGTGAGAGAGAGAGAGTGTCTCTGTCTGTGTGTGAGAGAGAGAGAGTGTCTCTGTGTGTGTGAGAGAGAGAGAGTGTCTCTGTGTGTGTGAGAGAAGAGAGAGTGTCTCTGTGTGTGTGAGAGAGAGAGAGAGTGTCTCTGTGTGTGTGAGAGAGAGGAGAGGAGTGTCTGTCTGTGTGTGAGAGAGAGAGAGTGTCTGTGTGTGTGAGAGTGTCTGTGTGTGTGAGAGAGAGAGAGAGTGTGTGTGAGAGAGTCTCTGTGTGTGAGAGAGAGAGAGTGTCTGTGTGTGAGAGAGTGTCTCTGTGTGTGAGAGAGAGAGAGAGATGTCTCTGTGTGTGAGAGAGAGAGAGAGTGTCTCTGTGTGTGAGAGAGAGAGAGAGAGAGGAGTGTCTCTGTGTGTGGAGAAGAGAGAGAGAGAGAGCGTCTCTGTGCGTGAGAGAGAGAGAGAGAGAGTCTCTGTGTGTGAGAGAGAGAGAGAGTGTGTGTGAGAGAGAGTGTCTATGTGTGTGTGTGAGAGAGTGTCTATGTGTGTGTGTGAGAGAGTGTCTATGTGTGTGTGAGAGAGAGAGTGTCTATGTGTGTGTGAGAGAGAGAGTGTCTGTGTGTGAGAGAGAGAGAGTGTCTGTGTGTGAGAGAGAGAGAGAGTCTCTGTGTGTGTGAGAGAGAGAGTCTCTGTGTGTGAGAGAAGTGCTTGTGTGAGAGAGAGGTGTCTGTGTGTGAGAGAGAGAGTGTCTGTGTGTGAGAGAGAGAGTGTCTGTGTGTGTGTGAGAGAGAGAGAGAGAGTGTCTATGGTGTGTGTGAGGAGAGAGAGAGAGTGTCTATGTGTGTGAGAGAGAGAGAGAGTGTCTCTGTATGAGAGAGAGAAGAGTGTCTGTGTGTGTGAGAGAGAGAGAGAGTGTCTATGTGTGTGTGAGAGA
Source organism: Salvelinus sp. IW2-2015 (assembly GCF_002910315.2). NCBI lineage: Eukaryota > Metazoa > Chordata > Actinopteri > Salmoniformes > Salmonidae > Salvelinus > Salvelinus sp. IW2-2015. The sequence goes on along the minus strand of NC_036842.1, from coordinate 42,223,402 downwards.
GAGAGTGTCTATGTGTGTGTGAGAGAGAGAGTGTCTATGTGTGTGTGAGAGAGAGAGAGTCTCTGTGTGTGTGAGATAGAGAGTCTCTGTGTGGTGTGAGAGAGAGAGTCTCTGTGTGTGTGAGAGAGAGAGTCTCTGTGTGTGAGAGAGAGTCTCTGTGTGTGAGAGAGAGTGTCTGTGTGTGAGAGAGAGAGTGTCTGTGTGTGAGAGAGAGAGTGTCTGTGTGTGAGAGAGAGAGTGTCTGTGTGTGAGAGAGAGTGTGTTGTGAGAGAGAGTGTGTGTGAGAGAGTCTCTGTGTTGTGAGAGAGAGAAGTGTATGTGTGTGAGAGAGAGAGTCTCTGTGTGTGAGAGAGAGAGAGTCTCTGTGTGTGAGAGAGAAGAGAGTGCTTTGTGTTGTAGAGAGAGAGAGAGTGTCTGTGTGTGAGAGAGAGAGAGTCTCTGTGTGTGAGAGAGAGAGAGTCTCTGTGTGTGAGAGAGAGAGAGTCTCTTGTGTGAGAGAGAGGAGAGTATCTGTGTGTGTGAGAGAGAAGAGTGTGTTGTAGAGAGAGTGTTGTGTGAGAGAGAGAGAGTGTCTGTTGTGTGAGAGGAGAGAGGAGTTCTGGTTGTGAGAGAGAGAGAGTCTTGTGTGTTGAGAGAGAGAGAGTGCGTGTAGAGCGGAGAGTGTCTGTGTCGTGAGAGAGAGAGAGTCTCTGTGTGGAGAGAGAGTCTCTTGTGTGTGTAGAGCTTGTGTAATGCTGGAGGAGAGAGAGTCTCTGTGTGTGTGAGAAGAGAGAGATAGTCTGCTTGTGTGTGAGAGAGATGCTTGCTATTTTGGGCAAGCCAAAATGCAGTGCTATCTGGCCCTAAATCGACACTACACCGTGGCTAAATATTTGACCATGGTTACTGATCAAAACCTTAGAAAAACCTTGACAAAGTACAGCTCAGTGAGCACAGCCTTGCCATGAGAGGGTAGACACAGGAAAACCTGGCTCCCTGTAGAGGAAAGGCTCTGTGCAACCACAGCAGAACCTGAGACATGCTGCATTTCCTGACAAAATGTCAAAAATATAACGATTAGAATTGTGTCATTTCCCCAATTTGAACCCTTATCAAGGTTTTCAAAGACCTCTCTTGATGAGGTAGGCTCCACCCGTCCTGTTGGGGGAGGATAAGAGAGCTGTGGGTTGACAGCGCACTACATTGCTGCCTGCATAAGATGAGGGACAGTGGTCTGACAGACCAATATCCTTCACTACTGTATTTGCTCATGTTGAATGTATGGTTTATTTTGACCCTTGGTTATGTTGTCCCGTTGACAATTTTGAATCTATTATCTTAATATTGTAAATATCCAAGTAAGAGCTTGGCATATATACATTGTTACGTCATGCCAATAAGCAAAATTTAAATTGAATTGACGTGAGAGAGAGGACTTGTCTTTCTGGGTGTGGGAGAGAGGACTGTCTGTGTCTGGGAGGAGAGAGACTGGTCTGTGTCTGGGAGAGAGAGACTGTCTGTTTGAGAGAAGGACTGTCTGTGTTGAGGAGAGAGCGAGACTGTTCTGTGTCTCTGAGAGGAGAGAGACTGTCTGTTGTCTTGAGAGAGAGAGACTGTCTGTTGTGGAGAGAGAGACTGTCTGTGTCTGAGAGAGAGAGACTGTCTGTGTCTGAGAGAGAGAGACTGTCTGTGTCTGAGAGAGAGGACTGTCTGTGTCTGGGAGAGAGAGACTGTCCTGTGTCTGAGGAGAGAGAGAGACCTCGTCTCGCTGCTCTGGAGAGAGAGACTGTTGTGTTGAGAGGATGACGAGGAGCTGTCTGTGTCTAGGAGATTTCGCGGAGAGAGAGAGACCGTGTGGGAGAAGCTGTGTGGTGGAGAGAGAGAGAGAGACTGTCTGTGTCGGGGGAGAGAGAGACTGTCTGTGTCGGGAGAGAGGAGAGAGACTGTCTGTGTCTACGGGAGAGAGAGAGAGCTGGTCTGTGTCTGGGAGAGAGGAGACTGTCTGTGTGTGGGAGAGAGAGAGAGATAGACTATTGGTCTGAGGAGAGAGAGAGAGTCTCGGAGGAGGAGAGTCGAGAGAGGACTGTCTTGTCTGGGAGGAGAGAACTTCTTTGGTCTGAGGAAGCCGTCGGAGAGAGGACTGTCTGTGTCTGGGAGGCAGAGAGAGACGAGAACTGTGTGCTGGAAGACTTGGGAGAGAGAGAGAGACTGTCTGTGCTGGGATAGAGAGATGTTGTTGGATGAGGAGAGAACTGTCTGTGTCGTGGAGAGAGAGAGAGAGAGGACGTTGGTGTGGGGAGAGGGAAGATGTGAAGAGAGGACTGTCTGTGTGTGGGAGATGAAGAGAGACTGTCTGTTGTTGGGAAGAGAAGAGAGAGACTGTCTGTGTGTGGGGAGAGGAGGAGGAGACTGTCTGTGTCTGTGAGAGAGAGAGACTGTCGTTGTGGAGCAGAGAGAGAGACTGTTCTGTGTCTGGGAGAGAGAGACTGAGACCTGTCTGTTGTCTGGGAGGATGAGAGAGGAGAGAGACTGTCTGTGTTGGGAGAGAAGAGAGAGACGGACTGTCTGTGTCTGGGAGAGAGAGAGAGAGACTGTCTGTTGTCTGGGCAGAGGGAGAGAGAGACTGTCTGTGCGGGAGAGAGAGAGGAGGGACTGTCTGATGTCTGGGAGAGAGAGAGAAACTGTCTCTGGTCTGGGAGAGAGAGAGAGAGAGACTGTCTGTGTCTGGGAGAGAGAGGAGGAGATGTCTGGTGTCTGGGAGAGAGAACTGTCTGTGTCTGGGAGAGGGAGAGAGAGAGACTGTCTGTGTCTGGGAGAGAGAGACTGTCTGTGTCTGGGAGAGAGAGATTGTCTGTGTCTGGGAGAGAGAGCGAGACTGTGAGAGAGACTGTCTGTGAGAGAGAGACTGTGTCTGAGAGGGAGAGAGAAGCGAAAGCTTTGGTGATAGAGAAAGGAGTTGGTTAGTGTCTGTGTCTACGGTCTATAGCACGCAAACGTTTGTGTGTAACACCTCATGGCCCCCTGTCTTGTCGGCTAAGTGAGTAAAGACCAAGGGCTTAGGGGACAAGGGGTTGGTGGCCAGTTGCCATTTCAGATTCACCCTAGAATCTCTCACCCTAGAATCTGTCTCACCCTAGAATCTGTCTCACCCTCTCCCTCTGTGTCTCCAGGTGCAGCAGCAGACGTTTGAGTTCCCTGACATCTTCACCGAGAAGGATGTGAAGTCAGCCGAGGGCTCGGTGGAGGAGATGCAGGAGAAGTTCATGGAGGATGAGAAACAGAGGCAGAAACCGGACCTTCGCAGGGGAGGGGTCACAGAGTGGTTCGGCCTCTAGAGAGAGAGTGTGTGTGCGTTAGGAGATATGCACTGCTGGTGTGTGGGTTTGTTTGTGAGAGAGTGTTAATATTTTGTGTCATCATGTACAGATTTGTATCCGCAACAAGTCCGTTTGGTGGAAACACCACTGGTGGGAAAATGTGCATCTTTTCTTTATGCCGATTTTGGAATATTCGTATGAAAATCTGTCGCCAATTGGATGGAAACCGAGCTACTGTCATTGTACGAATGCAACATGTGACCAATAGCTGTTCAGACATAATATTAATTGCTGAAATTACAATGGAAAATAATTAAAATAAGGTTTTTCAACATTTGAGACATTCTCTGTTGTCAGGTAACACCACTTATACCAGTGTTGACCGACCCTCCTCCTGGAGAACTAATGGGTGTCTGGGATTTTGCTCTGAACCTGCTGTAAACACACCCGATTCAACAAGCCACTGTTTTAATGAGAGTAGCTGAATCCTGCTGATCAACTGTCAAATCAGTTGTGTCAGAGCAGAGCTAGAACAAAACCCTGCACCCCCTAGTCGTTTTCAAACAGGAGGGTTGGCCACCTCTCCCTGAAGGACAAGGCTACTGTGTGGGGAATGTGTTTTCAGTGCTTCTCAATCTGTCTGTGTGAGTGTTTTACCGTACGATTCAGTTCACCTCAATCTGTCTGTTTGAGTGTTTTACCGTACGATTCAGTTCACCTCAATCTGTCTGTGTGAGTGTTTGACCGTACGATTCAGTTCACCTCAATCTGTCTGTGTGAGTGTTTGACCATACGATTCAGTTCACCTCA
>NC_036842.1:42113573-42219186 GCF_002910315.2 Salvelinus sp. IW2-2015 | reverse complement strand
GGCTTACTGTCATTGTACGAATGCAACATGTGACCAATAGCTGTTCAGACATAATATTAATTGCTGAAATTACAATGGAAAATAATTAAAATAAGGTTTTTCAACATTTGAGACATTCCTGTTGTCAGGTAACACCACTTATACCAGTGTTGACCGACCCTCCTCCTGGAGAACTAAGGGTGTCTTGATTTTGCTCTGAACCTGCTGTAAACACACCCGATTCAACAAGCCACTGTTTTAATGAGAGTAGCTGAATCCTGCTGATCAACTGTCAAATCAGTTGTGTCAGAGCAGAGCTAGAACAAAACCCTGCACCCCCTAGTCGTTTTCAAACAGGAGGGTTGGCCACCTCTCCCTGAAGGACAAGGCTACTGTGTGGGAATGTGTTTTCAGTGCTTCTCAATCTGTCTGTGTGAGTGTTTTACCGTACGATTCAGTTCACCTCAATCTGTCTGTTTGAGTGTTTTACCGTACGATTCAGTTCACCTCAATCTGTCTGTGTGAGTGTTTGACCGTACGATTCAGTTCACCTCAATCTGTCTGTGTGAGTGTTTGACCATACGATTCAGGTTCACCTCAATCTGTCTGTGTGAGTGTTTGACCGTACGATTCAGTGCACCTCAATCTGTCTGTGTGAGTGTTTGACCGTACGATTCAGTGCACCTCAATCTGTCTGTGTGAGTGTTTGACCGTACGATTCAGTTCCCCTCAATCTGTCTGTGTGAGTGTTTTACTGTGAACTACTGTACAAGGAGAAGCTAATAAAAAGTAACCTGTCAGGCCTCTGCTTACTGTTACATTTACTCTCTTTAGCCGACCGCTGCCGTGTTTTTCCTTGGACCTAGGCACTTCCAATACCACGCTCCACACACACACAGTACCCATGCAGCACGGCGGTGCCAAAGTGGTCCAGTTATTGTGATAAAGTAATGAGCTGTGCTACGAGCTGGCAACGGACCAGAAGGATGAAAGCCCGACTTACGGTAATAGGGCCTTAATAGGGGCCTTAAGGGAGGGTCAGGGGATACGTCCCAAATGGCAGCCTAAGGCTCTGGTCGAGATGAGTGCACTATATAAGGAGGTAGATGCCATTTGGGACAGAGCCCGGGTATACTCTCCCAAGGCTGTCTAAGAACTACCATTGTGGGATAAACCCAGGGCCTTACTGAAACTGTCCTCCAGCCGTGACCACAAAATGGCAGCGTGTCCATGTGGGTTCCAGTCCTTCATACCTCAGTCCTCTGACCACGCCGAGCCAACCGGACTATCGCCAAGGAGAATGTCAATATTGATCCTGTTGGCCATTGTGTTGTGCCTGGAACCACACACCCCCTGCGTAGCTATAAAACTATTTGACTTAGAACAAAACAAGGCCCCCACCAAACTTTCTCCATCTCTTTCTCTCTCTGTCACGCTTTTTTCCCTCCACCTCATCCCTCCCCGGTTGTCCAGAGAAGCAGCTGGAGAGGGAAAGAGCGAGCGAGCCCAAATTCCCCTCTGCTCTCCTCACCTCCTGAAGAGACCCCACATGAAAGTTGGGAAATCTAGGCTCTGGTGTTTGCCAAGCAACTATGTCTCCCTCCTCTCTTCCTCCCCTCCCTCCCCATACCCAATAAAACACTGGGAGCACAATGCATTTCCCCCAGCAGTGCAGCAGTGTCTGCAGCTGGCACTACTTTCCCTGTTTATTCACACAATGTTCTCCCTGCCTGTCAGGATACAGGAGGCTACAGGGCGTGGTGTGAGGGGGTGTGAGGGGGGGGGGGGGGGGGGGGAATGTAGAGGGTTTAACTAAACATGATTATTTGTTTCTCTGAAATGAAACCATCAAGTGATATATTTCAAATTAATACTTGTCTTGGAAATATACATGTCGTACAACCCCATTTCATGATTAGATGGTGAAAAAAACCCCACCAATCTCTCATAAGTTCTTTAAACAATAAAAGCTAATTGACCAATATTTCTCAAAATGCATATATATCATTTTGGAATGATACTTTATTTAATCTACACAATATATTATATCTGAACATTTTGTAAATGGTCCGTTCTGAATGTCCATTGCCCCAGGTGTACATAATCAAGTCAAATAAATGAACCAATTTATATTTTGTACAGATAAGTTGTGACGCCTAGCTACTGTATGACTCTTTCGACATGCCACTGAAAAGGTTGAAAACCGCATTTCATTTTGTGATACCTGAAAATACTGCAGAGAGTAATTGAAAGCGACCTTGCAAACAGCAAGTTGGATGCTTAGTAAACGCAACTTCGAACCTCTTTGTTCATCTGAGTGTAAGAGTTCTTGTTTCAAACACACACAAAGCCATCTTTAAAGGGATAGCTTGCTCAGAATACAAACTAACGTGATTTTCAACCTACCATGGCTGTATTTGATTCAAGATGGCAGGTTTGAGATATTTAGTTTCCTTTCGACACTTACTTACTAGCCATATGTTGTTACTGTTAGCATTCTCAGTGACACTTACCATTAAACTGTTCTTATGACGTTGTAATAAAACTATATTTGCTTTTGGAGCCATTTGTTTTAGTCCTATTAAGTTACGACTTTGAAGAGGCTTGTAATGACGTGTCAAACACACCCTGGTAATGGCTGGAATGGGCTCAATGGAATACATGGTGAACTGAAAAGAAAAACACAGCCATTTTCCCAGCCAAAGATAGTAGTCACAAAAAGCAGAAATAGAGATACAATTAATCACTAACCTTTGATGATCTTCATCAGATGACACTCATAGGACATCATGTTACACAATACATTTATGTTTTGTTCGATAATGTGCATATTTTTATATATCCACAAATCTCGGTTTAGATTGGCGCCATGTTCAGAAATGCCTCCAAAATATCCGGAGAAATTGCAGAGAGCCACGTCAAATAACAGAAATACTCATCATAAACTTTGATGAAAGATACATGTTTTACATAGAATTAAAGATACACTTGTTCTTAATGCAACCGCTGTCAGATTTCAAAAAAACTTTACGGAAAAAGCAAACCATGCAATAATCTGAGACGGCGCTCAGATAGAAACAACATTTCTCTGCCATTTTGGGAGTCAACAGAAATACGAAATTACATCATAAATATTCCCTTACCTTTGATGATCTTCATCAGAATGCAGTCCCAGGAATCCTAGTTCCACAATAAATCGTTGTTTTGTTCGATAATGTCCATTACATCTGTCTAAGTAGCTACTTTTGCTAGCATGTTTAGTGCACATGTCCAAACGCTCGCGCAGATGCAGGCGAACTCGGACGAAAACTTCAAAAAGTTATATAACAGGTCGAATAAACTGGTCAAACTAAGTAGAGAATCAATCTTCAGGATGTTGTTATCATAACTATCCAATAACGTTTCAACCGGAGAATTCCTTTGTGTCTCTAGAAGTTATGAAAAGCAAGACGATATTTTTTGGAACGCGCGTGACCAGGAACTGGCATTCTGCCAGACCAATGACTGAAACACCTCCCATCCGGCTCAACATCACAGTAGAGGCTTCATTCCACGTTCTACAGACTGTTGACATCTAGTGGAAGGCGTAGGAAGTGCAAACAGATCCATATCTTACAGGGAATTGAATAGGCGATGAGTTGAACATCGACCAGCCTCAGAATTCTCACTTCCTGTTTGGATTTTTTCTCAGGTGTTTGCCTGCCATATGAGTTCTGTTATACTCACAGACATCATTCAAACAGTTTTAGAAACTTCAGAGTGTTTTATATCCAATAGTAATAATAATATGCATATATTAGCATATGGGACAGAGTAGGAGGCAGTTCACTATGGGCACGCAATTCATCCAAAAGTGAAAATGCTGCCCCCTATCACAAAGAAGTTAACAAGAAATTTGTGGAGTGGTTGAAAAACAAGTTTTAATGACTCCAACCTAAGTGTATGTAAACTTCCGACTTCAACTGTATATTGCATTTTCCAAGAGTCTAGCTAAAACAACATGGCCTCTATGAGCTAATGAACTTGCATGAAAGTTTTTTCCTGTCCAACAGCGCCACCATGCGGCCAAACTCAAACATATTCTACAGGTTAGCTAGACACCTCACTGAGTGTGTGTGCCACAGTTCATCACTCTCAGTTGAACAGATCAAGAGATATAAACATCTGCCCAGGTATACCACCTCCGTGTGGTCGATCTGAATGCGCTTGCATATGTTGAGACTTGACAGGGTTTGGAACATGTGCACCAATTTTTGTTAAAATACGATTTTCCGTGTCTGATCTATAGGCATTTGTGTGCCAGACCACTCCCACATTAATGTTTATTGGTCAGTATGTTGTTTGACATACTAGCCTTGAAAATATTGCATTGGGAGACATTAGCCCATAGATGCCATGTATTAAGATGTGTGCAGATAGGTCGTTCTGTGCCAAAGAAGTAAAGTTTTAAGTGTTTCTAAATAAATATTAGAAAGACCAGGCTGTCTCACAGCCGACCGTGACGGAGGAGACCGATGAGGCGGCGCACAATTGGTCCAGCATCACCCGGGTTAGAGGAGGGTTTGGCCGGTTGGGATTTCCTTATCCCATCGGGCTCTAGCGACTCCTTGTTGCGGGCCCGGCGCCTGCAAGCTGACTTCAGTCGCCAGCAGGCTGGTGTTTCCTCCGACACATTGATGCGGCTTGGCTTCTGGTTTAAGCAAGCAGTGTGTCAAGAAGCAGTGCGGCTTGACAAGGTCGTGTTTCGGAGGACGCATGGCTCTCGACCTTCGCCTGTCCCGAGTCCGTAGTGGAGTTACATCGATGGGACAAGACTGTAACTACCAATTTGATATCACGGGGAGAAAAATTAGTAAAAATAATTATAATGTTCTTTACAAGGTAAAGAAGGAAAAAAATCTGAACTTAAACAGAAATATGATCTTTTACTTCTGAAGAGAGATAACAACTACAGGTTAAACTCAAATAAAGCATACTACTTAATGGCAAATAAACCTGGTAAATATCTCACAGCTCTCACAAAATGAACACACGCCAAGTCAATTATAATTTTAAAAGATAAAGATACAAATGCGGTAATTAGAAACAACAATGTGATTAATGACTATTTTAAAAGCTTCTATGAAAATGTATATAAACCAGAATTTAACAGTTGGATGAATCATATAGCCTTCTTAGACCCAACAACCCTGAAGAAATTATCAGCAGACAAAAAATTATCACTACAAATAGAGATCCCACGAAAGTAAATATGAAATACTTTTAAAACATTCGCATGGAGAAAAAGCACCAGGAATGGATGGCTTTCCCATAGAATTGTGTTAAAGTAGCGCCCATATTTACACAAATGACAAAAATCATTCAATCAGTCACTCAATTCGGTACTTCCTAGCTCCATGTATCAAACAGTTATTTTAGATATATTAACACCAGGAAAATCTGGATAGTCCCCTGCGGATTTTAATAAATTGTGACAAAATAAACAAAATTTGCCATTCAAAGCTTATAAGTAATAGAATGGCAAAAGTCTTACCAGACTTAATATATGTCATTCAAACGATGTTTATCATAGACACTGACAAACAAATACAAGTTACATTTTCAGTTTAATACAACATGCAAAAAACCCAAGATATAGCTGTATCAACAATGGCTGTTGATGCCGAAAAGGCTTTAGACTGGCTTGAATGTCTTTTTCTATTCAAAACTTTGGAGGCTTTCAACTTTCTGGCTGAAATAATAAATGTAATAAAAATATTATATAAATATCTTAAAACAAGAATATAAACAAATAATACATTATCTGATGAAATTGCTTTAGAAATGAGCAAAGACAGGGACGTCCTCTTTCCCCACTTATTTGCTGTTGATCTCCTGTTATACATGACCAATATTGAAAAGTCGATGCCCCCTTTGCTAAGAATATTTTCAGAGTTCTTTAGAATCTCAGGTTATAAACTTAATCCCGAAAAAAATGAAATAATGGCAATAGGAAAAAGAAAAAGAATAACTCACGATCTACAGCAATCCTTTAAGTGGACCACTAAAAATATGAAATACTTCGGATGCTTAAGTGACAACAAACAAATCTTTTAAAGATAACTTTATTCCATTAGTCAACTATTTGAAAGCCGATCTAATTAAATATAACAATATTCCCATAAATCTTATAGGTGGAATAAACCTGTAAGTAGACCTTATTTTCGGTAATACCAATTACCCCACCAAAGACATTCTTTAATAAAGTATATTCGGTCATAACAGACTTTATGTGGGAAAATAATATTCATAGAATTAAAAGGATATTTTATATCTTCACAAAGTCTGATGGTTTTAACCTTCCAGACTTGGAATTGTATCAACTCGTTACCCAATACTTTTACTTGTGACATATAGTTAAATGCACTGAAGAGGAACAAATGGGTACATCTTTAAGATGCACATGCTCATCCCCAGAATCTTTTTATGTGTCTATTTTCAAAGGATGAGCTACTTCTGCACTCCTTGCCACACTGACCTCAACACCAAACATATCATGCAATATGCCTTTGATGTATTTTGGACCATTTGTAATGATGTTGACTACTTTAAATGTATTTCTCCCTAGAACCATTGGAATGATCGGAACCAAATTTGCTACTTAGCATCTATGTACCCATGTTTTTAAGTGCAACATTTTCTAGGACACTAGCTCAAACAATATGGCCGCTATGAGCCAATGAGCTTTCATTCATGTTTTTTCTGTCCAACAGCGCCCCCATACTGTCAAACTGAACCATACTATACAGGTGTTCTATACTCATATCCCTGAGTATGTGAGCTAAATTTCATCACTCTGAGTCCAACAGATTAAGATATATAAAGATGTGGCTGTTATACAGCCACTGTGTGGTCGATCTGAATGTGCTTGAATATTTTGAGGTACCACAGTGTTTGGAACATATGTACCAAATTTTGTTACGGTATGAATATCCGTGACTGATTTATGTGCAACACCACACCCACCTGAATGCTTATTTGTCAGTAGCGGCCATGTTGTTTAAAATACTAGTCAAGAAGATGAATGAGACATTGGCCCATAAATGCCATGTATCTAGTTTTGTGCAGATCGGTCATTCGGTGTGAAAGATGCAGCGTTTTGGGTATTTTTCACAAATTTCGAAATTATGAGCGAGGGTGTGGGCCATGGCCCTTTACCATTATGCAAGGTTACACCCTCCTCGGCCTCACCACCATAAATAATGAACGCCAACAAATATAGTATATATATATACTGTACGTATGTGGACACCCCTTCAAATTTGTGAAAATCGTCAGCACAAGAACTGTTAGTCGGGAGTTTCATGAAATGGATTTCCATGGCCGAGCAGCAGCACACAAACCTAAGATCACCATGCGCAATGCCAAGTGTCGGCTGGCTAACGCTCGCCACGATTCGACTCTGGAGCAGTGGAAAAGCGTTCTCTGGAGTGATGAATCATGCTTCACCATCTAACAGTCCGACGGACTAAGCTAGATTTGGCAGATGCCAGGAGAATGGTACCTGCCCCTATGCACAATGCCAACTGTAAAGTTTGGTGGTGGAGGAATAATGGTCTGGGGATGTTTTTCATGGTTCGGGCTAGGCCCCTTAGTTCTGCAGCATGACAACGCAGCTGACAACGTCATTTCCGGTCACAACTTGTGGACTTTTACTTTTTTACGGTTTTTACTTTTTAATTACCGTTTATATACACTGCTCAAAAAAATAAAGGGAACACTTAAATAACACAATGTAACTCCAAGTCAATCACACTTCTGTGAAATCAAACTGTCCACTTAGGAAGCAACATTGATTGACAATAAATTTCACATGCTGTTGTGCAAATGGAATAGACAAAAGGTGGAAATTATAGGCAATTAGCAAGACACCCCCAATAAAGGACTGATTCTGCAGGTGGTGACCACAGACCACTTCTCAGTTCCTATGCTTCCTGGCTGATGTTTTGGTCACTTTTGAATGCTGGCGGTGCTCTCACTCTAGTGGTAGCATGAGACGGAGTCTACAACCCACACAAGTGGCTCAGGTAGTGCAGCTCATCCAGGATGGCACATCAATGCGAGCTGTGGCAAGAAGGTTTGCTGTGTCTGTCAGCGTAGTGTCCAGAGCATGGAGGCGCTACCAGGAGACAGGCCAGTACATCAGGAGACGTGGAGGAGGCCGTAGGAGGGCAACAACCCAGCAGCAGGACCGCTACCTCCGCCTTTGTGCAAGGAGGAGCACTACCAGAGCCCTGCAAAATTTTCGCAATACTACGAAAATTCCGAAAATAGCAATATACTCGCATAAACTGATATAAATCGGTTTAAAATAACTTCGTTATGATGTTTCTAACACCTATATCGAATTAAATCACAGACGGATATATCTTAGCCCGATAACGAGAGCTTTTGAGCATGCCATTCTGATGTCCTCTCTTGCGCCTTGACGAGCGCCAAAAGAACGGACATGTCACTCCATGGCCTTTTATAAACTCTGAGAAATACGTAGAGACTCCATTCCACTTCTCATTGGTTACTGACATCCAGGAAGGCGGTGCAGTTCATTTCGACCATAGGGCACACACAGAGCTTTAAACTGATCTGAGAACAGAGCCTAGTTTTCTGACCTTCGCATGTCCTGTCATGATTTTCGCTGTAGAAAGAGTTCTGGTTACCCACAGACATAAATTCAAACGGTTTTAGAAACTAGAGATTGTTTTCTATCCAATAGTAATAATATATGCATATTGTACGAGCAAGAATTGAGTACGAGGCAGTTTAATTTGGAAATGTAAAAAAAATAGTGCTAACAGCTCCCCCTATTGACAAAGGTAATCTGAAGATGGTGCTGGCTAAAGCTAAAACTGGCGAGTGTAGAGAGTATAGAGATATTGTTATCCACGTCGGCACCAACAATGTTAGGATGAAACAGTCAGAGGTCACCAAGCGCAACATAGCTTCAGTGTGTAAATCAGCTAGAAAGATGTGTTGGCATCGAGTAATTGTCTCTGGCCTCCTCCCAGTTAGGGGGAGTGATGAGCTCTACAGCAGATTCTTACAACTCAATCGGTGGTTGAAAACTGTTTTCTGCCCTTCCCAAAAGATAGAATTTGTAGATAATTGGCCTCTTTCTGGCACTCACCCACAAACAGGACTAAGCCTGGCCTGTTGAGGAGTGACGGACTCAATCTTAGCTGGAGGGGTGCTCTCATCTTATCTACGAACATAGACAGGGCTCTAACTTCCCTAGCTCCACAATGAGATGGGGTGCAGGCCAGGCAAGCAGGCTGTTAGCCAGCCTGTCAGCTTAGTGGAGCCTGCCACTAGCACAGTCAGTGCAGTCAGCTCAGACATCCCCATTGAAACCGGGTCTGTGCCTCGATCTAGGTTGGGCAAAACTAAACATGGCGGTGTTCGCCTTTAGCAATCTCACTGGGAAATAAAACCTCCTCCATTCCTGCCATTATTGAAAGAGATTGGTGATATCTCACATCTCAAAATAGGGCTACTTAATGTTAGATCCCTCACTTCCAATGCAGTTATAGTCAATGAACTAATCACTGATCATAATTCTTGATGTGATTGGCCTGACTGAAACATGGCTTAAGCCTGATGAATTGACGTGTTAAATGAGGCCTCACCTCCTGGTTACACTAGTGACCATATCCCCGTGCATCCCGCAAAGGCGGAGATGTTGCTAACATTTACGATAGCAAATTTCAATTACCAAAAAAATTGATGTTTTCGTCTTTTTGCTTTCTAGTCATGAAATCTATGGCAGGCTACTCAATCACTTCTTATAGCTACTGTTTACAGGCCTCCTGGGCCATATACAGCGTTCCTCACTGAGTTCCCTGAATTCCTTTCGGACCTTGTAGTCATGGCAGATAATATTCAAATTTTTTGGTGACTTTAATATTCACATGGAAAAGTCCACAGACCCACTCCAAAAGGCTTTCGGAGCCATCATCGACTTTTGTCCAAATGGAATAAATGTTGTGGATCTTAATGTTTTTCCTCATAATCCTGGACTATCGGACCACCATTTTATTACGTTTGCAATCGCAACAAATAATCTGCTCAGACCCCAACCAAGGAGCATCAAAAGCCGTGCTATAAATTCTCAGACAACCCAAAGATTCCTAGATGCCCTTCCAGACTCCCTCCACCTACCCAAGGACGCCAGAGTACAAAAATCTGTTAACCACCTAACTGAGGAACTCAATTTAATCTTGCGCAATACACTAGATGCAGTCACACCACTAAAAACAAAAAACATTTGTCATAAGAAACTAGCTCCCTGGTATACAGAAAATACCCAAGCTCTGAAGCAAACAGAAAATTGGAACGGAAATGGCGCTACACCAAACTGGAAGTCTTCCGACTAGCTTGGAAAGACAGTACTGTGCAGTATCGAAGAGCCCTCGCTGCTGCTCGATCATCCTATTTTTCCGAAAATAAGAACAATCCAAAATGTATTTTTGATACTGTCGGAAAGCTAACTAAAAAGCAGCATTCCCCAAGAGAGGATGGCTTTCACTACAGCAGTGATAAATTCATGAACTTCTTTGAGGAAAGATCATGATCATTAGAAAGCAAATTACGGACTCCTGTTTAAATCTGCGTATTCCTCCAAAGCTCATCTGTCCTGAGTCTGCACAACTCTGCCAGGACCTAGGATCAAGAGAGACACTCAAGTGTTTTAGTACTATATCTCTTGACACAATGATGAAAATAATCATGGCCTCTAAACCTTCAAGCTGCATACTGGACCCTATTCCAACTAAACTACTGAAAGAGCTGCTTCCTGTGCTTGGCCCTCCTATGTTGAACATAATAAACGTCTCTCTATCCACCAGATGTGTACCAAACTCACTAAAAGTGGCAGTAATAAAGCCTCTCTTGAAAAAGCCAAACTTTGACCCAGAAAATATAAAAAACTATCGGCATATATCGAATCTCCCATTCTTCTCTAAAAAAAATTGAAAAAGCTGTTGCGCAGCAAATCACTGCCTTCCTGAAGACAAACAATATATATGAAATGCTTCAGTCTGATTTTAGACCCCATCATAGCACTGAGACTGCACTTGTGAAGGTGGTAAATTACCTTTTAATGGCGTCAGACCGAGGCTCTGCATCTGTCCTCGGGCCCCTAGACCTTAGTGCTGCTTTTGATACCATCGACCACCACATTCTTTTGGAGAGATTGGAAACCCAAATTGATCTACACGGACAAGTTCTGGCCTGGTTTAGATCTTATCTCTGTGAATGGTTTGTCCTCTGACAAATCAACTGTAAATTTCGGTGTTCCTCAAGGCTCCGTTTTAGGACCACTATTGTTTTCACTATATATTTTACCTCTTGGTGATGTCATTCGGAAACATAATGTTAACTTTCACTGCTATGCGGACGACACACAGCTGTACATTTCAATGAAACGTGGTGAAGCCCCAAAATTGCCCTCCCTGGAAGCCTGTGTTTCAGACATAAGTGGATGGCGGCGAATGTTCTACTTTTAAACTCGGACAAAACAGAGATGCTAGTTCTCGGCCCCAAGAAACAAAGAGATTTTCTGTTGAATCTGACAATTAATCTGGTGGTTGTACAGTCGTCTCAAATAAAACTGAAGGACCTCGGCGTTACTCTGGATCCTGATCTCTCTTTTGACAAACATATCAAGACTGTTTCAAGGGCAGCTTTTTTCCATCTACATAACATTGCAAAAATCTGAAACTTTCTGTCCAGAAGTGATGCAGAAAAATGTATCCATGCTTTTGTCACTTCTAGGTTAGACTGCTGCAATGCTCTACTTTCCGGCTACCCGGAAAAAGCACTAAATAAACTTCAGTTAGTGCTGAACACGGCTGCTAGAATATTTACTAGAACCAAAAAATGTGATCATATTACTGCAGTGCTAGCCTCTCTATAATGGCGTCCTGTTAAGGCAAGGGATGATTTCAAGGCTTTACTGCTAACCTACAAAGCATTACATGGGCTTGCGCCTACCTATCTTTCCGATTTGGTCCTGCCGTACATACCTACACGTACGCTATGGTCACAAGACGCAGGCCTCCTTACTATCCCTAGAATTTCTAAGTAAACAGCTGGAGGCAGGGCTTTCTCCTATAGAGCTCCATTTGTATGGAATGGTCTGCCTATCCATGTGAGACCATGTATTTCTGCTTCAAAAGTTTATGTGTCGGGGGCTAGGGGTCAGTCTGTTATATCTGGATTATTTCTCCTGTCTATCCGGTGTCCTGTGTGAATTGAAGTATGCTCTCTCTAATTCTCTCTCTCTTTTTCTCTCTTTTTCTCTCTTTCTTTCTCTCTCCCGGAGGACCTGAGCCCTAGGGCCATGCCTCAGGACTAGTTCCTGGGGACTAGTTCCTGTCCCCAGTCTTTGCTGTCCACCTGGTCACCCTGCTGCTCCAGTTTCAACTGTTCTGCCTGCGGCTATGGAACCCTGACCTGTTCACCGGACGTGCTACCTGTCCCAGACCTGCTGTTTCCAACTCTAGAGACGGTAGAGATATTTGGTAGAGATACTCTGAATGATCGGCTATGAAAAGCCAACTGACATTTACTCCTGAGGTGCTAACCTGTTGCACCCTCGACAACCACTGTGTTTATTTTTATTTGACACTGCTGGTCATCTATGAACATTTGAACATCTTGACCATGTTCTGTTATAATCTCCACCCGGCACAGCCAGAAGAGGACTGGCCACCCCTCATAGCCTGCTTCCTCTCTAGATTTCTTCCTAGGTTCTGGCCTTTCTAGGGAGTTTTTCCTAGCCACTGAGCTTCTACACCTGCATTGCTTGCTGTTCGGGGTTTTAGGCTGGGTTTCTGTACAGCACTTTGTGACATCAGATGATGTAAGAAGGGCTTTATGAATAAATTTGATTGATTGATAGACGCTTCTGTGCTTCCAAATTTGTGGTAACAGTTTGGGAAAGGCCGTTTCCTATTTCAGCATGACAATGCCCCCGTGCACAAAGTGAGGTCCATACAGAAATTGTTTGTCGAGATCGGTGTGGAATAACTTGACTGGCCTGCACAGAGCGCTGACCTCGACCCCATCGAACACCTTTGGGATGAATTGGAACGCTGACTGCGAGCCTGGCTTAATCACCCAACATCAGTGCCTGACCTCTAATGCTCTTGTGGCTGAATGGAAGCAAGTCTCCGCAGCAATGTTCCAACATCTAATGGAAAGCCTTCCCAGAGTGGAGTGGAGGCTATTACAGAAGCAAAGGGGGACCAGCTCCATATTAATACCCATGATTTTGGAATGAGATGTTTCGAACAAGCAGGTGTCCACATACTTTTGGTCATGTAGTCTACCATAGGTGTAACGCCCTGACCGTAGAGATATTTTTATTCTCTATGTTTGGTTGTTCAGGGTGTGACTCGGGTGGGAAACTCTATGTTCGTTGTTTCTATGTTTTGGCCGGGTATGGTTCTCAATCAGGGACAGCTGTCTATCGTTGTCTCTGATTGGGAATCATACTTAGGCAGCCTTTTTCCTTTTGGTATTTGTGGGTAGTTGTCTTTGATAGTGGCATTATAGCCGAAGTAAGCTTCACGGTCGTTTCCTTGTTCTTTGTTTTGTTGGCGACATTTATCAATAAAATAATTGTACGCTCACCATGCTGCACCTTGGTCCGGTCATTTCCACGACGACAGCGATCGTGACAATAGGGTTTCACGAGCTTCGCTGCTTGAACCCCTAATAATGACCATCAACATATACAGTAGGGTTTCGTCAGGTTCGCTTTATCAGCTATTCATTAATGAGGCAGTCTAGACAGCACATGATTAGAGGTAGCCTAGACAGAGAAAGTTTAGACAAAACGATCATTAGTCCCTATTAAGAATGGCTGCGGTCATCACTCAACTTTTGGGAGTCACTATGGCTGAGAAGTTACAAGAATGTTCATAAGAATGGCGTGACGTGACTGAGTGACAGATGTGCAACCCATGATTGAGTTGGATTTGATACAATTAAAAATCTTTGGAGTATGTTCATCCATTGTCCAACTGTTACTTTTGAGGACTATTGGTAGTGTGTGTGTGTGTGTGTGTGTGTGGGTGTACAAAACATTAGGAACACCTTCCTAATATTGAGTTGCACCCCATTTTCCCATCAGAACCGCATCAATTCGTCAGGGCACGGGCATGGACTCTACATGGTGTCAAATGCTTTCCACTGGGATGCTGGCCCATGTTGACTCCAATGCTTCCCACAGCAGAGTTGCAGTTCTTGACACATTCAAACCGGTGTGCCTGGCACCTACTATCAACCCCGTTCAAAGGCACTTAAACATTTTGTCTTGCCCATTCACACTTTGAAAGGCACAAATACACAATCCATGTTTTAATTGTCTCAAAGCTTAAAAATACTTATTTCACCCTTTTCCTCTGATTAATCTACAATGATTGAAGTGGATTTAACAAGTGACATTAATAACGGATCATAGCTTTCACCCAGTCAGTCTATGTCATGGAAAGAGCAGTTGTTCCTAATGTTTTATACACTCAGTGTATGTGGGTGTAGCAATGGTCATGCCCCAAATTGCTGCACACAAGCATGAGCCCAGGGTCCTATTCATTTGGCACCAAACGTAAGAAAATGGACTGAAAAACGGAGGGACTACGTCCATGTTCCGTTGCAAAACATACAACATTGCATTCCCTAATGAACATGACCCAGGTAAAGCCCATCGGAAAACCCTCCTGGCCCTAGTGCTGGCTATGGGGTGTTTGTGTTCGAGACAAGGCGGTGTGGGATCCTGGCAGTAAGAGGAGACCCAGCCTGTTGGGTGTTGGCCAGCCACGGAGGACTACCCCACTATTAATAGCTATTAGCTGCATGGCGAATCTTAAGAAAGACCATGGGCCTCCCACACACAATCGTCTACTCAGACTCTCACAAACACACACATGCACACAAACACACACACACTCACTCGCAGATGCAGACTTATACAATTGCACTCGCTGACACACAGTCAAGGAAAACTCGCACACTCAAACACTGACACGCAGACACTCCGTTACTCACAATTCCTCTCCCCCTAGCCCTCTTTCTTTATCTCTCGCTCGCTCGCTCTCTCTCCTCACACACACACACACACACACACACACACACCACACACACACACACACACACACACACACACACACACACACACACACACACCACACACACACACACACACCACACACACACACACACACACACACACACACACAGATGTGGGTTAGAAGTGTGTCTCAGTAGTGTTCACTAGACAACGGCTGGTGCCTGCTGTGGATTCCGCTGGCCTCTCTATGAACCAGGCACTACAACATTCCGCTTCCCCCAGTGTCCATTGGTATCAGCTCAGCCAGGCACTCTGTCACACCGCATAGTTGTGTTGGTTGTGTTGTAGTGGTGGGTGTTGACTGTGTTGTGTGTGGTTGTGCTCTGTGGTGGTGTGTGTAGTGTTGGGGGGGTGTGTGTGTGGTGTGTGTGCATTATGTTGCTTTACCGCAAGCGGGTGTGTTGTGCATGTGCCTTCGCTTACTGCAGTTCTGTCGTTCGGCATGTTGGTCGCTGTTGTGTGCGTCAGTTCTTTGGTCGTTCGGCATGTTGGTTTCGTGTATGTGCTGCATGCATATCTTCCTCGTTCGTGATGTTGGTACTTGTTTGTGTGCGTGCGATTCTGTCGTCGTTCCATGTGGTTCTTGTTTGTTGTGCATCTTTCGGGCGTGCTGTTGGTTCATGTTTGTGTGCGTGCAGTTCTTCGTTTCGTGCATGTTGTTCGTGTTTGTGTGCGTGCAGTTCCTTTCGCGTCCGTGCATGTTGGGTTCGTGTTTGTGTGCGTGCAGTGTCGTCGTTCGTGCATAGTTGTATCTGTTTGTGTGCGTGCATCTTTCGTCCCATAGGTGCATGTTGGTTGTGTATTGTTGTCGTGCAGTTCTTTCGTGCGGTGGCATTGTTGGTTCGTGTTTGTGTGCAGTGCAGTTCTTTCGTCGTGCATGTTGGTTTGTTTGTGTCGTGCAGTTCTTCTCGTATCGTGAATTGTTGGTCGTGTTTGTGTGCGTTGCAGTTCTTTCGTTCGTGTATGTTGGTTTCGTGTTTGTGTGCGTGCCCAGTTCTTTAGTTCGGTGCAGTGGTTCGTGTTTGTGTGCGTGAATTCTCTTTGTTCGGTGCATGTTGGTTCGTGTTTGTGTGCGTGCATTTCTTTCGTTCCGTGATTGTTGGTCGTGGTGTGTGCGTGATCTTTCGTCGTTGAATGTTGGTTCGTGTTGTGTCGTGCAGTTCTTTCGTTTGTGCAGGTGTTCGTGTTTGGTGTGTGTCGCGGTGTACCTACCCTGCATCGGCCCCACAGGACACAAGCATGCTGTACTTGTACAGTTCTATCACATTGTCTCCAAATTCTTTCTCTGCAATCCTGTTTTCTGTACAGTCAGTTCCCCACCCTTATATCTCTCTCCTCTTCCTTCTCTCGCTTCTCCTCTCTCTCTCTCTCTCTCTCTCTCTCTCTCTCTCACACATGCGCACACACACACACACACACACACCACAGAGGTGTCTTTGGGACTGAGAGGAGGCTCAAGGAGCGTTACTAGAGAGTGGGCCACCCCTAGTCCCCCGTATCCTGACGCTAACCTAACCAGCCTCACACTGAATCTGAAGACACGCTCTGGACCACACTGTAAGACAAACCAATGAAACATTTGAACATAGTATTTTTCTATTGTAAAGTTTCCACTCCTCTCTCCTGGGTAGTTCCATTTTATTTCAATCACTTTTTGTCCTCAACCCTTTAGATTTGAACAAAACTTTCCATACGTGTTTGCCTATGGTAGAAGTGGTCTGAAAGTGACTTTTGGACCAGAATGCCAGAACATTTAGGGAATAAAGGTGCTCAAAGTTGACCCATTTTGCATACATGTCTCATCACTGGAAAAGAGGTTGAGGTTGACGTCACTTAAAAGCTTACGAACAGGGTTAATCAAACTATTTTATAATTTCTTGAACTATTATATATTTTTTAAATATATACGTCCTTTAACGTAAAAGAATACAAATATTTTATCATCTGTTTAGACTCTATTTTACATAATATGAGGCGTTTGTGTTGTGCCAGCCAGTTAAGGCTGTGCCGGTTAAGACACAGCATATGTTTGAATACAGGATGGGTGTCATTTCAATCATAAAAATACAATTCATAGAATGGGCATATCCCTTCAGACCAGGGGTTGTAACCGGTTCAGGGAACAGAACCGCAAACCGGAAAATAACAAAACGTTTCCCCGGAACAGAACTAGAACCGAGAAAGAAAGTGATCTATACTGTTCCGGAACAGAAACATTATTTTAAAAGCAGTAGAACCACAAAAAAACACAACAAAGCGCCAATGCAAAGCACTCACTGTCACTCAGAAACGTATTCCAGTGTCTGCCTGCCTGCCAGCTGAAAATCTTTGCCAGTGTGTGTGTATAGGCGACATGCCCCTCCCCCTCCCTCCGAAGTATGTATAGTCTACTGTAGCTACTGAGATTTCAGGCGTGATTCACAAATTAGGGAAAAACATTTTTTTTATTAGAGAACAATGGATTAACTTGTTCAATGCTAGTTAAGGATACTATCGTTATCACATTTCACATTGGATTTATTAACTACAAAAAGGTAGTAATTCTGGTGCAGCTCTGCACACACAAGCTTGTTGGCTAGCTAGCTTGTTAGCTAGCTCTGGTCTAGCTCTTGAAAACGCTAGGCGGCATTATGTGTAATGTAATGGAACTGAGAGTCATGACCAAGGGCTAGCTCTGGTCCAACGTTAGTTATGTCAAGTCTGAAGGTCAAAGACACTCAAAGTTCCTTCATATTAGCCGCTCCTCCATAGGTATAGTTCTTTGGGCCTAATTCAGATAATGCATGTCATAACAACAAGATGCCCAGCGCTTTCCTTACCTGCAAAATTTCAGTCACATGTCGCACCCTACACCAATGCATGTACATAGCTTGAACGCTCAATAGCAAGCTGTTCTATCCATTGCTGGTCATTTAATGTCGAGCTAAATGTAAAAAAAAAAAATGATTTCAGAGGTTTAAAAAGGAATTGAAAGGAACGATATAAACCGTTTATTTTTTTGTTCGAACCGGTTCAGATCTTTATTTTGCTGGTCGGAACAGTGGAATGGAAATTTAAAAAAAAGTATGGTTCTGTTCAGAGTGAAGCGACTGGGAATTTTCTGGGGTTCCAACCCATGCTTCAGACCACTGCAATGTAGCTAGTACATCATTGGAATGTAATTGAATTGAAATGTTTACTTCCAATTACTACCACAAAGATGTTCATTGGTCCACCCACTGTCGAATGCCTACTTAAATGGGAAAGTCTATTCTATTATCTTCATCTATATTTCTATGATTTCAATAAGTTTCCCATGGAGGATCATTTAAAACAACTGATATTCCCATTCAAGCCAACATTCTCTGACGTGTGGACCTCCAACCATCTTTGTGCTACAGTTTGAAAGTATACATTTGAATTTTATCCACATATTAGTACATTTATCAGCCAAAACATGTCTCAACGGATGGCGGGCACAACACAAACACCCCCCGCACATTGACTCGGTAGCGGTACCCCCTGTATATAGCCTCGTTATTGTTATTTTATTGTTGCTCCTTTATTTTTTACTGTAGCTTATTTAGTAAATATTTTTCTTAACTCTTATTTTTCATAAAACTGCGTTGTTGGTTAAGGGCTTGTAGCATTTCACAGTAAGGTTGGATTCGGTGCATGTGACATATAAAATTTGATTTGATTCAGATCATGTAAAATATGGTCAAAGCTACAACATATGCGAAATTGAAAATAATCAGAGTTTTTATATAAGGATCTTAAGGATCAAACCCTTTTTTTAAATTTCTGCCTAAAATGACATACCCAAATCTAACTGCCTGTAGCTCAGGACCTGAAGCAAGGATATGCATATTCTTGTAACCATTTGAAAGGAAACACTTTGAAGTTTGTGGAAATGTGAAATTAATGTAGGATAAATAACACATTAGATCTGCTAAAAGATAATACAAGCTCTGCAGATTTTGTTTTGAGGATACAGAATCAATAGACCATATATTTTGGTATTGCCCTCAGGTAGCCTGTTTCTGGACTCAGGTTCAGGAATGGCTGAAAATACAGAACGTTGATCTAAAATGAACCCTTGAAATAGTACTGTTGGGAGATCTGGACCTGGATCTGACCGGGTCAGTCAATTCCTAATATACTAATACTCTTAGTAAAAGTATCTTTCTTCAACTCGCCATCTGTGGATTCTATTAGATAGATTGAAATGTCATGTTAAACATTACAGCACAGTTGAAAGATATATGGTGTGTAGAAATCCGAGGAAGGTGGCATTGGAGAGAAGTGGGAGTGGAGTTGCTGGGCGCGGGATAGAATGATGGTCAAAGATAAAAGTTTAAAAATACAACAACATAACAAATAGTAAGTTTGAATGACACTGAGGGGCAGTGTTGTTCCAGCTAATGCCGGTTTGCCTGAGGCTGATGCCGTGCAGGTGTTTGTACACATGCATATACACACACTCTCATTCAAATGCACACATGTGCTTATACACTGACACACACATGTAAATAGTGCCAGACATGCACTCAACATATTCAGTTGGCCTTGCTGTTATGATTTTTGTTGTCCTTGATGTCTTTTGTTTTTTGCATTTGTTGTTCTCCTTTGTCTTTCTCTCTTTTCTCTTTTGTTCATTTCTTTGGTTGTTGGTAGGGGCCTTGGGGGTGGGGAATGGAATTATTTGATTTATTTAATGGTTGAGGGGCAGCTCTTGGGGAACTGTGGGGGGGATCTTGGAGGACTGGTGGCCTGGCGGTTGGAAGCGTGGGCCAGTGGCTGATGGATCGCTGGTTCGGATCCCCGTTTTTGACCTTGTGGGAGATCTGTCGACGTGCCCTTGAGCAGGATGTTGACCCTGGTTGCTTCTGTGTGTCGCTCTGGATGGGAGTCTGTTAGATGACTGGTGTGATGTGGTTGTTGAGCGGCTTCCCTGCAAGTATATTGTATGTTTTAAATATTTAAAAAATAAAATAAGATAATACAACCCAAAAAACATGCGTTTTCTATTTTTGGGTTCCATCTTTGAAATGCAAGAGAAAGGCCATACATTGAGATAGGATTCTAGGTGTAATTTAGATGTTGTCCACAAGATGGCAGCAGTGTGTGTACAAAGTTTCAGATTGATCCAGTGAAGAATTACATCACTACACAATATTTTGTATCAAGTCTGCCAGGAGTTTGCCCAAATGTACCAATTTATACAATTTCAAGTAAACTTTTTTATTCAACCTTTATTTAACTAGGCAAGTCAGTTAAGAACAAATTCTTAATTACAATGACGGCCTACCAGGGAACAGTGGGTTAACTGCCTTGTTCAGGGGCAGAACGACATATTTATACATTGTCAGCTCAGGGATTCGATTCAGCAACCTTTCGGTTACTGGCCCAATGCTCTAACCACTAGGCTACCTGCTGCCTCTATACATAACTATAGAGAGCATACAAAAATGCTATGGTAATAAAAAATTTAAGTTTACACACTCCCAGGAATGTCATACATGATGGATCATTAGCTTCCCTACAAAAAATACACTAACCTTCACACATCTAGATGGCCGGGCAGGGTGGGTTTGGAGCCAGAGACAGCAGTGGAGTCAAACTGTAGAGCCCAGTTCCTACATTTGAATATAAAAATTGATTTTATCAAACAAAACTATGCTACATTTTATCTCTAGGACTCTCAGGATGACAAACAGCGCAAGATTACTGAATGTAACTACATTATTTACCTTCAGAGGTGAATGTGTGATTTTTGTTGTTGTTGCTGTAATAGCGACTGTAAATTTGACAGTGCAGGTAGATTAATAAGAAAGAATTTCTGCCCATATAAGACATGTCTATGTCCCGTAAAGTTGGCTGTTGTTTACAACTTCAATCTAGTCACATTATCACATATATTGAGCAACAACTGTCTTGGTTTAGGGACACCGATCCCGTAGATTTTAATTATTGAAAATGCTTGTTTCAAGAATTTATTCAATAGTTTGACAACTCTGTTTTTTAAGCTTTTAACTTATATCAAACTCAGCCATTCATATTTTCCATGGTAGGTTGGGGTATGCCAAATGTTTTGGCATTCAGGTTCAAAAAGTTACTTTCTGACCACTTTTGCCATGGGCAAATATATGACTCACCACCTGGATTCGGTCTTATATAGCAACATTTTAATTTCTGTTTTTTACATTGGATAAAAGTAGAGACTCAAAATGGTATATCATACACTGCATTTGAGGAAACAATGGGAAATTAATTCTGCTTTGAAAGTTGATGAATTTGTAAACTCACTTTTGAGAAAAACGTCTTTCAATGTTTTGGTACAACTATTGGAGAGCCCCTCTTTGTCTACACCCATTCAGGATTGTTCACATCCTCTTAAGCCTTAGCCCCACCCATCTCTTTAAGGGTTGATCTGTGCATTCTGTACTAACTTGCCAGCTACTTCCAGACATCTAAGAGAGAGAGAACAGCTCACTGAACATTACTCTCCCTAGTAGAGTTGGTTAGGCTGTTATGTTATCCAGAGCGTTGGTGACTGCAACTGTGGTGTCAGATTGTCCGTTTGTAAATTCAGAGCGTTCCCGTTCAGAGCGCACACTGGACGCTCTGGCCAATAAGTAGGGTTGTTCCGAAAGATCTGACCTCACAACAACAGTCAAGCACCCAAGCTAACATTGGCTAGCTACTTTCAGACACATAATGAGAGAACACCCCACTCTGACCATTTTACTCACCCTAGCAGAGCTGGTTAGGCTGTTTCCATGTTATCCAGAGCATTGGTGACTGTAACTGTGCTGCTGGCAACAATTGAATTACACTTTGTTGCCGACGTTTACTGACACCAGACATATTCAACGGGTGTTGAGCGTTTAAAAATTATTCAGTTATTTTGCGCTCTGGCACACTAAGACGAGACTATTTTGTTAAGAAATGTAGCTAGCTAGGTAAACAATGAATCCCAACACATGACGTAGCGTTATTTAGCTAGCTAAGAGTACACTAACTTGAGATGAAAATACTTTGTCAAAATTTGAGTGCAGTCTTTTGTTAAGACATGTAGCTAGCTAGCTAAACAATGGATGAATCTGCAGGTAGATAACCAACCATGTTCTATGGCTATAACTAACGTTAGTCAAGCAAATGTGTCTGAGGTACGAAGAATAAGATCATAACGACCCAGCCAGCTAACGTTAGCTAGCTAACAGTACACTTGAAATGAAACCACTTTCTGTCAAAATTAGAAACGTGAAATATCTGAAAAGGTAGCTAGCTAGACTATCTTACCAGTATACATCATGGTTGGACGCGTCTCCTGTCTGACACCATGCACGATTTAATCCAGACTGGTCTTTTCTCCATCTCCTTAGCTATCATACTCGAATTCCACTGATTTCAAAACTCGGTCCTCCAGAAAGTGGAGAGCATACACATAACGTTAGCTAGCGAGCCAGCCAGCTAACATTAGCTAGCTAACAGTACACTTTAACTTGACATTAGGTTTATGCAGTTTTACTACACTATACGTTGTTCAAAAAGTCGCGTTTGACACGATTACCTTGACATACTGACCAGCTCCAATAGACAGACGCATGCTATATGGCAGCCAATCATGGCTAGCGGGAAGGTTGCTCACTTTTTCTGTGGCTAAACCAACTACGCTCGTAATTTAACAATTGTATTCGTATTTACAGATGTCTTACAAGTTTGATATTAAGGCACATGAAAGTTCATGTTCGAGAAGGCATTTCTGCCAAAAATCGCATTTTGATAAATAAATAAATGTTTACGTTCAAACAGCTCTCCTGTGAAGTTGTGACTTGCGACATACGCCTAGTTTCCTGAATCGGGTCACATATGTGTTGAAAGATTCATTCAAATGAAAATGGGTGCGGTCAAAAAGTGATTTGAAATCAAATGGAACGACCCTCCTCTCTCTTCCTCATGTCCACGCTGTAAAAGTGTTGACTTCTCAGTCAACCATATCTACGCACTACGCACTGGGGAGCTTATGCAGATAGATACTCAGAATGCATATTCTCCACATACAAAACCAGTCAAAAGTTTGGACACACCTACTCATTCAAGGGTTTTTCTTTATTTTTAATATGTTCTACACTGTAGAATAATAGTGAAGACATCAAAACTATGAAATAACACATATGGAATTATATAGTAACCAAAAACGTTTCACAAATATATTTTAGATTTTAGATTCTTCAAAGTAGCCAACCTTTGCCGCCTTGATGACAGCTTTGCACACT
This sequence comes from Salvelinus sp. IW2-2015, assembly GCF_002910315.2. Taxonomy (NCBI): domain Eukaryota; kingdom Metazoa; phylum Chordata; class Actinopteri; order Salmoniformes; family Salmonidae; genus Salvelinus; species Salvelinus sp. IW2-2015. The sequence continues at coordinate 42,195,777 of NC_036842.1, read as the reverse complement.
CTTAGCATTCTCTCAACCAGCTTCATGAACAATGCTTTTCCAACAGTCTTGAAGGAGTTCCCACAATAACTATGCGTTATTTCATAGTTTTGATATCTTCACTATTATTCTACAATGTAGAAAACAGTACAAATAAAGAAAAACCCTTGAATGAGTAGGTGTGTCCAAACTTTTGAATGCTACTGTATGTGGAGAATATGCATTCTGAGTACGCTCCCCAGTGCGTAGATATAGCTCTATAGTACAAGCTAATAGAAGTAACATGATATGCCTCTTATTGCATGTACTTCCTTTAAGTCCTTTTGGACAGGAACATCTAATGAATTATTGAAGCTTAATGCAATATTGGATATACCGTCCCGTGATCTGGGCTGAACTCACTTCAGTACTGTGCAGTCAGAGTTTATTGGAGTTGTATTTCATCCCTGCGTACATTAAACATATGTTCTACTCCATTAACCCTATGTCCTCCATGAGTCGTGACGTCACGTAATTAGGATGAATTACCACGGTCAACGTGAGGTTCACCCACTGCCGTTCATCCGAAAGGTAGAGAGAGTGTTTCCCCCACCACCACCACCACCACTACTATATTACTACTACTACTTATCTGCCATCAACAATGCTTTTTACACACTGGGTGATCGCCACCCCTGCCAGCTGCTCAACACATACATTTGCAGGGTAAACATGCTAATAATAAGAAGAGCAGGACGGAGAGAGAGCGGAAAGGACGGATGGAGGGAGAGAGGAACTTGTGGTGGGAGTATGGGGTGGTTTTGATGTGCAGGAGAATAACCAACGGACTGGCAGGCTGGTTAAACAGGCTGGTTAAATTAACTTAAATGAGTTCAATTGCTATAACAGAAATCAACTAGAGACCGGCCACCCATTTGGCCCAAGGGATACTGTATGCAAATGGTTACACTGTGATGCTGGTCTGGATAGAATATGAGGCACACACAAACACACACAAATACACACACACTGGTCCGTGGAAACATAGAGGCTGGTTTGAGTCTGTGCCAAGTCAATAACTTGCTGATCCCTGTTGCTGTGTGTGCGTGCACACGTGTGCGTGCATGTGTCTGTGTGTGGTTGTGGTCGTGGTTGTGTGTCTCTGTGTGTAGTCTGTGTACCTGCTGCCGCTCACCTCACACGGCACTGCTTCGCGGTTCCACAGTGAGGTCGTCACGGTAACGGTCAGCTATTGGAGGAGAGAGTTCTATCTCGCCTTTCTGGGCTGCATCCCAAATTACACCCTATTATGTAGGGAATCGGGTGTAATTTGTGATGCAGCCTGTCTGCCACCACGGTCACCCTGACCTCAACACAGTTCAGCAATACAGTACCGATGTGTACCGATGTGGCTCAGGGGATGGATCATTTAATTTCCTCCCACTGTGTGTACCGTACATGTTGAAGTGTGCATGTGTTTCAGCATGTGTGTGACTTGAGATCTAGGTGAGATCTCTACATTTTCAAGAAACGGATGAAAATGTATGAAATATGCATCTGCATGCGTCACTGTACGTTTTACATCCCATTTAGAATGTGTGATGGGTTGCTTTGGGAAGCTATACGGCACAAAATGATTTGTTTGTCCATATTGGGAAAATAGCAAGGACCGTGTTCACCATTTATAATTGGCTATTGAACAGCTAACGGATGATTAGTATACTAAGGTCATTTAAAAGTTCAACACCTGTCAACATAAAAACGGCGGACAAAGCTGCAAATGCTCTCCATCCTCATCCGTTTTTGACGGATCTGGGGCAGGTCTAAGGAGGCTTGGAGGTTCATTGACTTACATCCAAGACAGACACAGTTAAATGAACAGAACTGGACAAATTTGACCTGGTTTCAACTAACGGGGCCTAACTAGTATGGCCAGAGCTCATTTAGCCTATCGGGGCTCGAGTAGTGTGGCCTGATTTCAACTAATGGGGCTAAACTAGTGTGGACAGAGCTCACCTAGCCTATTGGCCAGTGTTGTAGTATTAGAGAGCGGTCTCAAGACCTTGGAGTGGTAATTGAGTGAGTACTCGTAATTTCTTCTTGAGACCTGCAGAGTAAAAATGTATTTAAAAAAAGTTCGAATTATCAACTCCCTGTTCAGTCAATGCATATAACGGCTTCGCCAGGCCAAATATCCACACTCAATTCATGATATATTTTACAAATATTATTTTCATAGTAGGCTTCCTAATTTCCTCTTAAAATGATTGTCCTTTGTTGAAAAATATCCTCAAACCTTGTTGCTCTTGTCTGAATTTCCTTGCCCCGCTGGTAGGGGAGACTGGGGCAAATTGTTTGAGAGTCATGCACTTGTTAAGCGGAGACAATTTTTTTTGTAGTTTTATCTATTATTCAGTGGTCATTTGTAGAGTGACTATTATTTTCAGCATGCACATTTTTTTTTTTACTATGACTAAAGAAACCATATGTTCAACTGACATTAAATAATGTACATTAACACGGAAATACTGTACATTTTGAGCTCTCATTATCGTGGTGATCTGACACAATACCATATGGGGCACAACTAGTGTGGCCTGGGAGGGCAGAGAGGGCCTCAGAGGTGTTTAAGAAAGTTTTGGTTTCCCAGAGAGGCAGGCGAGGGGGCAGCAGAGCCTCTCCACAGCCCTCAAGTTAGGGGGGGTGAAGTGGTTGGGGGGCCAAAACAAACCTCTTTGATTACATGGGATCTGGCCTTCTGACCCCCAGTCTTTCTAATGTCGGGGGAGAGGGAAGGTAAAGGAGGTGAAGGAAGAGGCAAGGGGCTGGGAGTAGAAGGGATGTGGTTGGAATAGGGGGGATGCGGGGGATGGTTGGGGTTCACTTGAGTTCTTACGTAGAGGCTGGCTCATGAACCTGATGAAGCTGTGAGTGTGTGTGTGTTGTCAAGAGGGAGAGAAGAGAGAGAGTTGAGAGAGGAAGTATGTATAGGTTTGTGTGTGTGTGTGTGTGTGTGTGTGTGTGTGTGTGTGTGTGTGTGTGTGTGTGTGTGTGTGTGTGTGTGTGTGTGTGTGTGTGTGTGTGTGTGTGTGTGTGTGTGTGTGTGTGTGTGTGTGTGTGTGTGTGTGTGGTGTGTGTTGGATGTGTGTGTGTGTGTGTGCGTGCATGCGTGCATATCTACATTTGAGAGTAAGTGTGTTTGTGTGTGTGTGTACATCAGCTACTGCCCCTGTAGCTCAGTGCTGTTTGGGCATGGGTGGCAGACAGAGAGTCAGCTATTCCAATCACTCTCTCTCTCTAATCAGCAGCCACCCTCTCTCTCATTGTAATGTGCTGCTTTAATATCCCATTGTTAAAGACACAATCAGTGCAGTTGATAGTAACCAAGAGAAAGAGGGAGAGAGAGAGGAGAGTGTCATCTGAAAGGTGCTATGGTATGGTTCGGGTTGCGGTTGGTGCCTGGAGAGAGAGAGAGAGGAGAGTGTGAGAGAAAGAGAGTTTTCTCGTCTGAAAGGTGCTGTGGTATGGTTCGGATTGTGGTTGGTGCCTGGAGAGAAGAGAGAGAGAGGTGCAGGGGGAGAGCAAGGCAGCCCATACCCGCAGCATTTAAATGTAGCTCCCATTGGGAGGTTTTACGCTTCAGAATGGTTTCCTGTGACGTGGATTGTATGTTTGATTTGCGCTTTGAGGGGTTAGTGTTTTTCTCGGGAGGGGAGAATCTAGCACGCTCTCATTTCCGCACTACCAAAGAAAGTTGGCAGGCACAAGCAGAGGGATTTTGCTCTCCCTCCCTGTTAGAACCACATTTCTTTCTTCCTTTATTTCGTTCTTTCTTTCTTTCTTTTCAGTTTTTTATTTCCTTCTTCTGCTGAGGTTTGCTCCAAGACTTATTCTGCATCTTGACAGACTGTTCTTAATATTTGGTGCGGTTCGAAGCGGGGGCTATGTTCATGGTTCCCTGGTCTGCCATGGGTTTGTGCTGATGCTCTACACTCAAGAAAGAGAAAGAAAGATCAAATAAAGTACTGTGTTGAAAAGGGGAGAATTAACAAAAAACATGCACACACACGTGTACAGCAGTGGAGGCTGCTGAGTGGAGGACGGCTCAAAATAATGGCCGGAACGGAGCAAATGGAATGGCATCAAACAGATTGAAACCATGTGTTTGATGTGTTTGATACCGTTCCACCTATTCCACTCCAGCCATTACCACGAGCCCATCCTCACCAATTAAGGTGCCACCAACCTTCTGTGGCATACAGACATACACGCACACACCTATATACATGTACAGTGCCTACACACTATACTCCATAATGTCAAACTGAAATGTTTTACAAATTAATAAAAAATGAAAAGCTGAAATGTCTTGAGTCAATAAGTATTCAACCCCTTTGTTATGGCAAGCCTAAATAAGTTCAGGAGTAAAAATGTGCTTAACAAGTCACATAATAAATTGCATGGATTCACTCTGTGTGCAATAATAGTGTTTAATATGATTTTTGAATGACTACCTCATCTCTGTACCCCACACATACAATTATGTATAAGTTCCCTCAGTCAGTATATCCCTCAGTATTTTTCACACTTTTAATTAATACACCCAGTCACTACAAACTCAGTTGTCAGAGAGGATGGAAACCGCTCAGGGATTTTAACGTGAGGCCAATGGTGACTTTAAAACAGTTACAGAGTTTAATGGCTGTGATAGGAGAAAGCTGAAGATGGATCAACAACATTGTAGTTACTCCACAACACTAACCTAAATGACGGAGTGAAATGAAAGAAGCCTGCACAGAATAAAAACATTACAAAACATGCATCCTGTTTACGATAAGGCATTAAAGATAAAGTGCAAAAAATGTGGCAAAGCAATTCATTTTCTGGTCCTAAATACAAAGTGTTATGTATCGGGCAAATCCAATCCAACACATTACTGAGTACCACTTTCCATATTTTCAGGTATAGTGGTGGCTGCATCATGTTATGAGTATGCTTGTAATCGTTAAGAACTGGGGAGTTTTTCAGGATAAAAAAGAAACGGAATGGAGCTAAGCACAATCAAAATCCTAGAGGAAAACTTGGTTCAGTCTGCTTTCCAGCAGACACTGGGAGATGAATTCACCTTTCAGCAGGACAATAACCTCAAACTTAAGGCCAAATCTACTTAAGTGATAATGCATGAGAAGCCCGTGTTTGGAGGATACAGTACGGGTGTCAAACTGTGCCAATATATCCTCCAAACACCGTCTTCGAGGGCATTTTTACTTTTATACAATCATGTATAATGATTGACATAGAAAATTTTATTTTGATTAATTTATTCATACTATTTCATCCTTCCACGAGATATAGTCCCAACACAAATCTAGGGTCGCTACCCAAGTCGGCTGGTTTGGTTGCCAGAGACGCATACGACCCAGTCATTAAGTCTTTTTGTTCTGTATCTATGGACGTGACCCAGTCATTTGTTCTAAATGTTCTATTGCCATACTGGCTGGCAACGTTCTTATCCCTTGCTAGCTAGCTAACCAACTACGGCTAACTTACAGTCACGTCAAACAGTACGGTCAGAATAACAGCAAAGTAGCTGCATTTACATTTGTATAAGCTATTTTCTAGTGACATTTATTTGGATACATCCATATCAATGAGCTACTGATGAGCGATTTCACCTGGTATAGATTATGTGCTCTCTCATCAGGACTACAAAACAGCTAACACAATCACTTCAAACTGAAGCTGGAAAGGCAAACTAGCTACATTTTGTTTGACCTTTTTTGTATATATCCATAACAATTATGCTAATTCATTATTTCGACTGGCTGAGAAAAGCTGCCTGCCTGTCTCATCCCGACTCCCGATCCCTACACATTCATTACTATGGGACAGCTGGAGATTGAATTTCAATATTCAAACAATGTTGCAAATGTCAGAGACACAGACAGCAAGGTTTAAAAAAATCTCCATGGTTGAAAACCAATTGCTAGTCTAAAAGAAATGGGAGATAATGTCTAGATGCTTTTTACAGTGGAGATCAAGTTAATAAAATGACTGGCTGGGCTGATTTGATTTGATTTGGATCTCTTTTAGTCCCCATTTGGACTAATCTTCCAAGAGTCCTTAAACATTAAAATACAATTTATAATACGAACACATTTTCACATATAACACACTATTACAAACATACATAATATACTAACATAATGACCCAATAAATACTCAATCTAAAAAATATTGATTCTTCATCTACTATAGTCCCACAACATTTCTATGTATTATATTTAAATCGTTTTAAAATAATGTTTAAATGTATATATTGAAAGGTTTCTGGTTTGCTCAGTTAATTTATTCAATTTATTCAAATTATTTACGGAATGTCTGTCTCTTACCAACTGAATACCGTTGTGAATAGAACTTGGCCGTTTTAAATTATGTATATTATGAACTAAAATAAGCATGTTTTTTTCAATTATCTTGTCGATTGATGACCAACCAAGAACACTGCGCATGACTGCAACAGAAGAACCATATCTCCACCTTAAAACAATCCTTGCTGCTTTGTTCTGTGCATTCTGCAGCCTCCTAACTTCACTTGATGATGCATTTCCCCAGACCACAGAACAGTAGTTCACCAGACTCTCAATTAATGCTTGTGTAATTTGCTGAAGAATTTTTCCTGGTAAATATTTAGCTATCTTTCTGATTATGCATGCTGTTTTAATATTTTTTTTTACATAGATTAGTTATTTGAGACGACCATGATAAGCAGTTGTCTAGCTGTACTCCTCCCATACTTAATTGTATCCCATGCTGTTTTGGCCTTTTCCTAGTGGAACAGACCAACATATCTTTGGTTTTCTTGGTGTTTAAAACAAGTTTGTTTTGGCAAACCCACTCCCTGATATTCTTCAAATCTCCTTGTAAAGCTTGCTGTACCTGTTGAACCGATTGTCTTGCTGCATAAATTGCAGCATCATCTGCAAATATAGTACCTTGAGTTTCAGCTAAGGCATAGGGAAGGTCGTTGGTATATATTAAATAAAGAAGTGGCCCAAGGCAGCTGCCCTGCGGTATTCCACAGTTTAACACACGAGGGGAAGAAAATGAACCATTGATATAGGTGGACTGTTTCCTGTCAGTTAGATATGACTGTACCCAATTCAATGCTACCTCCTTAAAACCATAATGCATAAATMTTGTCAAAATTATTTCATGATCCACTAAATCAAATGCTGCACTGAAATRTAAAAATAGTACACCCACAAACTTGCCATTATCCATAGCATTGAGCCACTGGTCAGTCATGTCAACCAATGCAGTGGTAGTGGAATGGTTTTTGCGATAAGCATGCTGATTGGCTGTAATCAGATCATTCTTTTCCATGTACTCCCATATTTGTCTACTCACAATACCCTCCAATATCTTACTGAGTGTAGGGAGTAGACTAATTGGTCGACTATTGGCAGGTGTAATGGGTTCTTTGCGGTCTTTCGGAATAGGACACAGTTTCGCATTCTTCCATACATTTACAAACATCCCCTTTTCCAGGGACCAATTAAATATGTATCTCAGTGGAACTGCAATCTGGGGAGTAGCACAGCGAAGCAAAAAATTGTCCATAAGACCAGAACCTATAGATTTACCATCAGGTAATGACTTCAATAGGTTTAACACCTCCTCCACTGACAGCGTTTGCAGACTAAAAGAGCAGATCTTGTTGCTCATAATATGATCATCAATCCATTGGACAATAGCTTGTTTGGAAGAATGTATGTTTACATTATTGCTCAGTAATTTAATTTTCTTTGTAAAAAAATCTGCAAAATTATTGGCAATATCTACTGGTTTTGTTATTATTCTCCCATCAACCTCCACACTAGATGGGCATGATGAGATAGATGTACCAAGTAAGTCCTTAACTTCCATACCTTTTTAGAATCATTTTTACAATCAATAAAAGCATTGTTGTAAAATAACTTTTTTTAAATTTCGATTCAATTTAACTGCATAACTTCTGCCATATTTCTTTGAGAAACAGCCTCACCAAGTTCATCATCAATCCATGGAGATGGACGAGCACCAACTGTACTCTTTCTTATAGGGGCATGATGGTCCATTACCTCAGTGAGCAAATCAATAAAACATTCTGTAGCGTGATTTAAATCATCCTCTAGATAAATCAGCTCCCAGGGTACAGCAGCCAAATCATTTAGAAATAGCTCATGATTAAATGTTTTACAATTTCTCTTGACCACAATCCTTGGGGGTTTCTTTGGAACCTTGGTGTTCATGGTTATGGTCACAATATTATGGTCTGTCCAGCCCACTGGCATTGATCTGGCTTTTAAGCATTGCAATGGTATATTACAGAAAATCAGATCAATGCATGTGTCTGAACGATGACCCAACTTAATGAAGATCTAGTAGTATCATTAACCATTTGTTTCAAACCACAGTTCTTGGCATATCTCATCAATTTTGTTCTATTCGAATTATTGTGATCCTTCCAAGTTATATTAAAATCATCCAAGATAAATACATCTCTGTTGCTATCTGTGGCCTGGTCAAACCCAGTACATAAGTCATCCAAATAGGACACCTTAGAGCTAGGAGGTCTATACACACATCCCACCAATATGGGTGCCTGGTGAGGCTGATTAGACAGTGGATTGCGCATTGAGATGAAACAGAGTAAATAGGCATTTCAACGTCATAGCTTTAGCCGGTGGTAACTTATAGAATAGAGACTGGCTGGAATGCGGTTTTAACCAATCAGCGTCCAGGATTAAAGGCTCTGCATGGTCAATCTGACATCTGCAGTGGCCATAGAGTATTTACTGCGATACGGCCTCTGCAGAAGTCAGGGAATGTATACTTCTTGTGCTTCGCGGAGCAGAGCAGAGCTGTTGTGAAGGAAGTTGTCAAGAAAGTGAGTTTGTGTTTATACAGGACCTCTCATCTCCACCTACCGTCAACCAGCCAATGTCAATGCGGAGCTATACGGAGCCCTCTTCATTGTTACAACATTTGGATGGGGCTCGGCGATGCAGTACGGAGCTCTGTTTGGCCTCTGCATGCCTCCGGAGGCTCCGCAATTGAGTCACACCCTCCATACGGCGCCTGCGACCACATTATAGGATCAAGCATAATTGGACTTTTAGACCCACCCGTTGTATAAACTGGATTTGCTTAGCAAGAACACAGTACATTTTCTTGAGTGACAAAGTTGCAGTTTTGACTTAAATCTGCTTATAAAATCTATGGCTAGCCCTGAAAATGGTTGTCTAGCAATGATCAATGAACCAATTTGACAGAGCTTGAAGAATTCGGAAATTAATAAATGGGCAAATGTTGCACAATCCAGGTGTGGAAAGCTCTTAGAGACTTACCTAGAATGACTCACAGCTGTAATCACTGCCAAAGGTGAGGGAATACTCATCTAATCAAGATATATTAATGTTTTATTTTTCATACATTTTCTACAAATGTTCAGATTTTTTCCCCACTTTGACATTACAGAGTATTTTGTGTGGACCGTTGACAACAAAAAAAGCCAATTAAATCCGTTTTAATCCCACTTTGTAACACAACAAAATGTCCAGGGGTGTGAATACTTTCTGAAGGCACTGAACACACACGCACACACACAAAGATACAGACACAGACATACTGTACATATGCTTGTTTCACAATATTCTATAGTGGAATGAAAAGCCTTAGTACTAATTGCAGACAATGGATACCGGATGGGCAGTAGGTGCAGCAGGATTGGGCCCAGGTTGTTCTGTTGGTTCAGCTGGTAGAGCACAGTGTGGGAAGCCTGCTGCTGTGGCCACACCTCATGGAGATCAGAAACATTAGGCCGTTCTGGAGTGCATCCCAAATGTCACTCTATTGTAGCCAATAGGGTGCCATTAGCTCTGGAGTTGATGCTGTTCAGGAACAGAGAATGCACTATTACAGCTACAGTTGTTCTAGAATCTGATGGGCCAGTTTTACAGACATAGTTTAGTCCGGGAAACTGGTCTTAAGACCACAGACACTAATGGACCTTATGCAGTTGATGTAGAACATACACAGACACATTTTTGAACAGCATTTCTTCTGGAAACACACACACACACACACACACACACACACACACACACACACACACACACACACACACACACACACACACACACACACAAACATGTTTTCATCTCCCTCTCTCCTTCCCTTCTTTCCTTACTTTATTACAGTGAATGCGACCTGTATTTGCACTCTGCTCGTGTAAAAGGATGATTAGCGTAACAGTCTCATCACTGTTCGGAGAGCAGATGGAAAAGCTAGCGGGTGTGGGCAAATTTTCCCTATAAAGTTGGTAGAACGAGCAGGCTTTCCCCAGGAGTGGTGGTATAGGAGTTGGGCTGGGAGGGACTCTACTAGTACCCATCCCCCCATCTCATCATTTATTCTATTCCACAACAGAAAATCCATAGTTAGCCCTTTGATGGGGTGGTGCTTTTTTTTTACAGTTAAACTGTGGAGTCTGTATACACTAAACAATGTATCTTTGCATTACTGTTCACATGACCTTTTCTAATGTCAAAGTCGCTAGATATTTGACATTTAACGACTTGAAAAGAGAATGTTGGGCATTTACAGAAAGCGCCTTGAAGAAATATCAAGTGTGTTTTGACCATTGGGAGCCCATAGATCGCATTCACAGAGCCAATCCCGTTACAGGAACGATGCCTCGTATTCCCAACACCTCCCTAACTTCCTGACAAACATCTGCACATTGTACAAACTAAGTAATAGCTTTGGGATTGAGGCCCCCACACAACAGTAAACAGAGAAGTGGTTKTTGTTGTTGTTGTTGGGGGGAGGGGGTTTGGGGTGTCGAATAGTAAACAGATAGCAAGGCTGCATGGTTCCACTACCTGTCTATACGACCCCAACTATTAGGCCAATCAAATCATCCAGAACCCTGGCTGTTCCGTTCAGCCTCAGCAGAGGAGACGAAGGGGAAGAAGTGATGAGATGTACAGACGTGGTACGAACGGCAGAAGTTCAGAGCCAAGGATAGTATAAAGAAAAGAACAGTGTCTGGCTGTGCTCCCATCCCGCCCATTAGCAAATTGGTTGTTGATTGTCTACAGGCGTTTGTTGTTGGTGCTCCCCTGTACCAATAAAGACTTCACAGCAAATTGGCCAACGTTGATTTTTAAGTGTAAAATGTATAGTGTTGATTCAGCAGTTAAATTCACTCTGTAAGAGAGAAATTAACATTCGATTGTGTAAAGGAACCCCCGGTTGTTAGTGTTAATAACCAGAGTTATTGTTTTACACTGTGGAGAGTAAAAAAGTCCCAGCAGGTTACCTAACCCTGACAGTCATTCTGAATGCAGATTGCGGGTGAATAAAACATCCAACTGTATCCTAAATCTGTCTGGATTCCAATAGGAATTACAAATAACTTTGCAAGTATTTAATCAAATGAAATCAAATGTATTTATAAAGCCCTTCTTAGATCAGCTGATATCTCAAAGTGCTGTACAGAAACCCAGCCTAAAACCCCAAACAGCAAGCAATGCAGGTGTAGAAGCACGGTGGCTAGGAAAAACTCCCTAGAAAGGCCAAAACCTAGGAAGAAACCTAGAGAGGAACCAGGCTTTGAGGGGTGGCCAGTCCTCTTCTAGCTGTGCCAGGTGGAGATTATAACAGAACATGGCCAAGATGTTCAAATGTTCATAGATGACCAGCATGGTCAAATAATAATAATCACAGTAGTTGTCGAGGGTGCAACAGGTCAGCACCTCAGGAGTAAATGTCAGTTGGCTTTTCATAGCCAATCATTGAGAGTATCTCTACCGCTCCTGCTGTCTCTAGAGAGTTGAAAACAGCAGGTCTGGGACAGGTAGCATGTCCGGTGAACAGGTCAGGGTTCCATAGGCAGAACAGTTGAAAAAAAATCTCAATTTTGTTTAACCTATATGCATTTTACAGACCCCATATGTTTTACATTTGTTGTCTTGTTGTTATTAGTCCCACCCTTCAGCTCCATTCAACCCCTTCCATCTATCTCTTAACACCATCCATTTGGATTTCTATTTGCCATATATTTTTCAACTGTGCTGTGACGCTTCACAAAAGTACTGAACCTTTCTATTCTCATAGCTTCTACAGATTGTAAATTAAATATAATTTTTTTTGCTAAAATAATTATTATATTATTGATTGATTGACTATGGTTTTCAAATCACCCAATATTGCTATCTGCAGTGTTAGTTCTAGGGTAAATGTTGCAATTCTTCAGCCATTCCTGGACCTGTGACCAAAAACGAGCTACATATGGACAGTACCAAAATAAATGATCTAATGACTCTGCCTCCTCACAGCAAAATCTGCAAAGCTGGGAAGATTGTATCCCCCATATATATTACATTCTATTGGTTGCAAGAATTTTGTATAATAATTTAAATTGAAAAGTTCGAAGATTTGAATACGCCGTTGTTTTGTGTCTCAATTCATAAACCATGTGCCATGGAATCGGAGAATCGAAAATCTCTTCCCAACTATTTTGCAATTTATATGGCACAGCTGTCAATTTTTTGGTCCTTAAATGAATTTGGTATATATATTTATTTATCACAATTTTCTTTAACTATTTTTGGTCTTTAATGCAGGGCAGACAGACAATTTCCTTACTTTCCCCCCTTCCACTTGCCTCTTCCATTTTTGTTGTAATGCTGCAATTAGCTGGTTGTAATTTGGGTAGAGCAGACATTTCCATATGTCTGTGTTAGCTGCATGTGTGACATAACTTCACCAGTCCTATTTATGATATAATTTACAAAGATTATACCTTTTTTAAACATTTTATAATTATTATTTTTTTTTTWAATCAATTTGTTTATTTGAGTTTAACCACAATATTAGTTGTATTATTTGTTCTGTCTTTTCAGGTGGATTAAACTGAAATTGCAACCAACTTTCTAAGGCTTGTATAAAAAATAACAACATTTTGGAGATGATTTCGTTTTCAAATAACCGAAAGTGAGCAGTTGTAATCCGAATAAAGGGGAAAAGGCCATTCTTGAACATGGGGTTAGTACTTTACTAAAGAACCATTTCAGATTTACGTATAACTTTTGTTTGACCTATGCCTTTAGTGAGAGGTGTCAGGTTTTGGCCAAGACTGTTCGGGTTTTGGTCACTAGATGTCCCCATTGCACCTTTTTTGTACCTTTTGTTTTTCTTGCTCTAATTATTGTTTGCACCTGTAAGTCATTCCCTTGTTAGTATTTAAACCCTGTGTGTTCCTCAGTTCCTTGCTCAGTGTTTGTAAGTTAGCACCCAGCCCCAGCCCAAGCCTTGTTTTATACAGATATTTCTCTTGTTGGATTTTCCAGAGGTTCTCTGGTTTAGTTCTTGTGTATTATTTGAGTAGTCTTTTGAGGTTTGTTTTTCCCTGCWGTTTTTTACCACTTTGTGGAGTTTCTTTTGTATTTTGGAGGATTTCCATTTTGTGCKTCTTGGCTTTATTTTTGGACATTGTGGATTTAGTTTCTTTGCCTGAAGATTTTGTTCTTTAATTAAACCACCATCTCTAGTACTGCTGTGTCTGCCTCATCTTCTATGTTCTGACGATTATTAGTGACTGTTTCTCGCACCGGGTCCTGACAAGAGGTTTATAATGTTTTTATATTTAATCATTTCTGCCCTCCGAAATTCACTTTCGTTATATAAATAGGCCCTTTTAATTTTGTCTGGCTTGCCATTCCATATAAAATGCAATATTTTTTGTTCATATAATTTAAAAAGCAGGTCATTAGGTGTAGGCAAAACCATAAGCAAATAGGTAAACTGTGATATGACTAAAGAGTTAATCAGGGTGATTTTTCCACAAATAGACAGGTAGCAAGATCGTTTTTTGCAAACATTCTATAAAAAATTTATGGAGTGAGATAAAAAAAAAAAAAAATTGGGATATGTATACAGAGTATGTACACATCTCCGTCAGACCATTTTATTAGCAAACTGCACGGTAATATAAAATTAGCATTTTTGGTAAACCAATACGTAATATAATAAGTACACTTATCAAAGTTTGGTTTTAATCCAGAGAGGATAGCAAAAGTATCTAGATCCTCTATGAAGCTGTGGAGGGATCCAAATTGTAGTTTTAAAAGAAAAATGTGTATCCTGCAATGGGTATCCTGGGGTAAAGATTTGAAATTGTATTTTTATGTTGGATAAAAGTAGAGACTCAGAGCTAGAAAATTGTATATCATGGGAGTTGAGTACAGTTGATGAACAATGGGAAAGTAATTCTGCTTTGAAAGTTGATCAATTTATAATCTCAATTTTGAGAAAATGGACCTTTAATGTTTTGGTGAACCTACTGGAGAGCTCTTCTTTTTTATATGTTTAACTTTTTTTTACCCTTTTTCGTGATATCCAATTAGTAGATACAGTCTTTTCCCATTGCGTACGGACTTGGGAGAGGCGAAGGTCGAGAGCCATGCGTCCTCATAAATACGACCTTGCCAAGCCGCAAGGTCTGCTCGCTTAACCCGAAGCCAGCCGCACCAATGTGTTGGAGGAAACACTGTACAACTGGCGACCGTGTCAGCGTGCATGCGCCCGGCCCGCCACAAGAGTTGTTAGAGCACGATGGGACAAGGACATCCTGGCCGGACAAACCTACCCCTATCCTGGATGACGCTATCCTGGATGTGCGCCGCCTCATGGGTCTCCCGGTCGCAGCTGGCTGCGGCACAGTCCGGGATTGAACCCGGGGTAGTGATGCCTCAGGCTTTGCTTTAGTCCGCTTCACCACTTGCGAGGTCCCCTGGAGAGCTCTTCTTTGTCTACACCCATTCAGCATCGTTCACACCCTCTTAAGCTTAAACCCCAACCATCTCTTCAAGGATTCACATGTGAGGCCATGTACTAAACAACCAAAGTTTCCAGACTAAAGGCTGGTTTATACTAGATCTATCAACAGTTGTCACAGTGACATCATGAATATTCCATTGTCGTCTGACATCAAACTTGTTGTTGTCGTCATGAAAAAGTATAAACACAAAAACTACAGGCTGCTTGACATCAGCAGCCTGGTGGTCCAAAATAGCATAACTAGTGTATTTTAACACCAATAAACCCACCTGTTTAAAACTGAATTTAGTATATGTCAATCTAACAAACCAGGCTACTAAAAATCAACTAGCTAGCTAGCTAATGTTAAGTTAGCTGACTAGCCAGTTCAAATAAAGACCCTATCATATAGCTGACAACGTCTTCACTTTAGCTCATTTGTATTCATTATTGCAGGAAAAATAAACTAACAATAAGATCATTATTTACAAGTTAATGGCGAGCCAATTACAGAAAATAGCTTACGGTTGTGAGTGTGATGAAATAAAAGCAGTGCATTCCACCTGAGAATTTTWGAACTTGGACACTGTCTCGTTGGCCTAACTTAATATTCTAATTTGACTTTGGTGCAGGTCATGTTCTTCACATTACCATATCTGGTAAACACATTCTATATGAAAGAAAATCTTAGTTTATTTGTCACATGCACAGGATACAGAAGGTGTAGTGAAATGGTTACTTGCATAGCTAGCTAGCTAAACAATGAACCATAATCCCAACTCATAATGTTACTACCCTCCATGAACCTGCAGGTAGCTAACCAACCAGTTTCAAAGTTAGCTAGCTAACATTAGGCTATAACTACCAATGCAAATGGCTCTGAGATACTAATAATATTACTACAAAGATCATACACGTAACGTTAGCTAGCAAGCCAGCCAGTTAATCTTAGCTAGCCAGCTAACAGTACGCTTTAACATGAAATGAAAACAACTTTTTGACTAAATTAGAAACGTATAATATCTGAAAAGGTAGCTAGCTAGACTTTCTTACCCGTATACATGGATGGAACCTTCTCTCTCTCTGTCACGGATGCCATGGTTGCCCTTAGTTTTAAGATGTTGTCTGGAGACAGGTGTTTTATACAACAGCCTTCTGTGTGTTCTCTTTTCGACTCCCTCGCCATATTTGCAATCAAACGCCAACATTTTCTCCATCTCCTTGGCTATCATACTCTAATTCCACCGGGCATTCCACTGATTTCAAAACTCAGTCTTCCAGAAAGTGGAGAGCAACACTTTTGCAATTCTACTACCTGATATCTTTCAAAAAATCTGTGTTAGAAAGGATTACCTACAGATACTGACCAGGTCATGTTATAGACAGAAACGTGCTACATGGCAGACCAAGTCAAACTCATCTCTTTGCATGTCCAGCCCATCCATTATCTCTGCCAATCATGGCTAGCGGGAAGTTTGCTGACTTTTTCTTCGGCTAAACCAACTAGGAAAGTAATTTAACAATCTATTCGTAATTATAGATGGCATACACATTTGTTATTAAGGCACATGTTCCAGAAGGCATTTCTGCCAAAAAATGAATTTTGATTCAAGAAAAGTTTACGTTCAAATGCCTCTAATATGAAGTAGTGATGATCGACATACGCCTAGTTTCCTGAAACGAGTCACAATTACCAACCGCAATGGGTTTCCTGCGGTAACATGTAATATCTTGAACACGTAGGCCTTTTTGTTACATTACCACCTGCTATGGGTTTCATTAAGTATGATGCAACATTCATGCCTTGAATCGTGTGAAGTTTCCTCCCACTAGAGTTTCAACTGAATGGTTTCGACCTCAGCAACTTGTCTTACATTTCCATTTTCAGTCCCTATATCATATTCACACACAACAGCATCCACCAGTCACATAAACTCAGCTAAAAAGAAACTTCCCTTTTTCAGGACCCTATCTTTCAAAGATAATTCTTAAAAATCCAAATAACTTCACAGATCTTCATTGTAAAGGGTAGAAACACTGTTTCCCAGGCTTGCTCAATGAACCATAAACAATTAATGAACATGCACCTGTGGAACGGTCGTTAAGACACTAACAGCTTACAGACGGTAGGCAATTAAGGTCACAGTTATGAAAACTTAGGACACTAAAGAAACCTTTCTACTGACTCTGAAAAACACCAAAAGAAAGATGCCCAGGGTCCCTGCTCATCTTTGTGAACGTGCCTTAGGCATGCTGCAAGGAGGCATGATGTGGACAGCAGATGTGGCCAGGGCAATAAATTGCATTGTCCGTACTGTGAGAAGCCTAAGACAGCGCTACAGGGAGACAGGATGGACAGCTGATCGTCCTCGACGTGGCAGACCACGTGTAACAACACCTGCACAGGATTGGTACATCCGAACATCACACCTGCGGGACAGGTACAGGATGGCAACAATAACTGCCCGAGTTACACCAGGAACGCACAATATCCTCCATCAGTGCTCAGACTGTCCACAATAGGCTGAGAGAGGCTGGGCTGAGGGCTTGTATTGAAGGTCCCCAAGAACACAGTGGCCTCCATCATTCTCAAATGGAAGAAGTTTGGAACCACCAACACTCTTCCTACAACTGGCCTTCCGGCCAAACTGAGCAATCGGGGGAGAAGGACCTTGGTCAGGGAGGTGACTAAGAACCCAATGGTCACTCTGACAGAGCTCTAGAGTTCCTCTGTGGAAATGGGAGAACCTTCCAGAAGAAGAACAATCTCTGCAGCACTCCACAGTAGAAGCCACTCCTCAGTAAAAGGCACATGACAGCCTGCTTGGAGTTTGCCAAAAGGCACCTTAAGGACTCTCAGACCATGAGTGCAAGAGTCTCTGTTCTGATGAAACCAAGATTGGCCAAGCGTCACATCTGGAGGAAACCTGGCACCATCTCTACGGTGAAGCATGGTGGTGTCAGCGTCATCCTGTGGGGAAATTTTTCAGCGGCAGGGACTGGGAGATTAGTCAAGATCTAAGAAAATATGAAAGGAGCAAAGTAGAGATCCTTGATGAAAACCTGCTCCAGAGCGCTCAGGTCCTCAGAATGGGGCGAAGGTTCACCTTCCAACGGGACGACGACCCTAAGCACACAGCCAAGACAATGCAGTAGTGGCTTCAGGACAAATCTCTGAATGTCCTTGAGTGGCCCAGTAAGAGCCTGGACTTAAACCCGATCGAACGTCTCTGGAGAGACCTGAAAGTAGCTGTGCAGCGAGGCTCCCCATCCAACCTGACAGAGCTTGAGAGGATCTGCAGAGAAGAATGGGAGAAACTCCCCAAATACAGATGTGCCAAGCTTGTAGCATCGTACCCAAGGAGACTCAAGGCTGTAATATGTGAAAAAAAAGTCTGCAATAACGGATTTTCCATAATTTTTGAATGCAAGCACATTCAGATCTACACACAGTGGTGTTATAATAGGCACATGTTTTTAAACTGTTTGACTCAGAGTGATGAAATTGGGTCCACACTCAAGGAGGTGAATCTTGTTAACCTATGCATGGTTGAGGTGTTGGACAAGAAAAAACTTCATTCAAGCTCATTGGCTAATAGCGGCCATTTTGTTCTAGCTCTTTGAAAATGCTACATAGATGCTACATACAACATTTGGTGCTGATCGGTCCAACAGTTTTGGAGAAGAAGACGTTTAAAGTTGTCGACATCATCAGAAATGGTCCAAAAAATATCATAACCATACTGCATGTTCTGATTTTGAGTTTTGATATTTGGCAAGCTTGGTAAGGAGTACAGAAGTAGCTCATCCTAGAGCAATATGTCCAATCTGTCCTGATGGTGGCACAGTGGGCCTACAGTTGGAACCCTGGCATTGCTGCGTGCAGCTTTATTCATGGGTTCAAGCAGAGTTCAAGCAACGAATCTGGTGAATCTATTACACTGAACAAAAATATAAATGCAACATGCAACAATTATAAAATGTTTAATGAGTTACAGTTCAGATAAGGAAATCAGTCAAATGATTTGCTGTTAGAATTGTATACCATTGGATATAATGTATTTGTGTTTTGTATTGTTTTAGTCAGTATTTGTATTGTGGCTGTGTAATTGTCATTACCGTCCCTGGGACTATGGGTGCAAATGTGAACCATTTCAGGAAACTAGGCGTATGTCGCGGGTCACAACTTCATACGAGAACCATTTGAACTTAATCTTTTTTTTCAAAATGCGTTTTTTGGCAGAATGGCCTTCTGGAACATGTGAACTTTCATGTGACTTAATACATTTTTTTAATGCCGTCTCTAAATACTAATAAAATTGTTAAATTACGAGCTTGGTTGGTTTAGCCACAGAAAAAGTCAGCAACCCTCCCACTAGCTATGATTGGCTGAGAGATGAGTTCGGATTGGTCTGCCATATAGCACGCTTCTGTCTATTTGAGCTGGTTAGTATGTGTAGGTAATCAGGTCTAACGTAACTTTCTACAAAATATATTGCTTAGTAGAACTGCTTAAGTGTTGCTCTCCACTTTCTGGAGGACCGAATTTTGAAATCAGTGGAGAGTATGACAGTTAAGGAGATGGAGAGAACACCTGTGTCCGGATTACATGTTCAAACTAAGGGCAACCATGGCATCCGTGTCAGCGAGAAGCATCCAACCATGATGTTTACGGATAAGATAGTCTAGCTATTTACATTTTCAGATATTACACATTTGTAATTTTGACAAAGTCGTTTTTATTTCAAGTTAAAGTGTACTGTTAGCTAGCTAGCTAATGTTAGCTGTCTGGCCTGCTAGCTAACGTTATGTGTATGATCTTATTATTTGTATCTCAGACAGTTGCTTGACTGGTTATAGCTTAATGTTAGCTGGCTAACATTGAAACTGGTTGGTTAGCTACCTGCAGATTCATGCAGGTTAGTAACATCATGAGTTGGGATTATGGTTCATCGTTTACCTAGCCAGCTAGCTAGCTAGCTACATGTCTTAACAAAAGACTCCACTATGCAAGTAACCATTTAGCGTGCGTTCATAAATTCAGTCTGGCCATTAACTCCGATTTCAGAGCACTCTCATCTGAGTGTGCTAGAGCGCAGAATAACTGATGAATTTACGAACTCTCAGCGTAATTAAATTGTTGCCAGAAGCACAGTTACAGTCACCAACACTTTGGATAACATGAAAACAGCATAACCAGCTCTGCTAGGGCGAGTAAAATGGTCAGAGTGGGGTGTACTCTCATTTGTGTCTGGAAGTAGCTAGCAAGTTAGCCAATGTTAGCCAGTTAGCTTGGGTGCTTGACTGCTGTGGTGAGGTCAGAACGCTCGGATAAACCCTACTCATCGGCCAGAGCGTTCAGTGTGTGCTATGAACTCTCAGAGAGCGAAATGCTCTGAATTTAGGAACGGACAATCTGACAGCACAGTTGCAGTCACCAACGTTCCACAAAAACAGCATAACAGCTTTGCTAGGGCGAGTAATGCTCAATGAGCTGTTCTCTCATTTGTGTCTGGAAATAGCTTGCAAGTTAGCCAGTTAGCTTGGGTGCTTGACTGCTGTTGTTAATACAGAACGCTCGGATCAACCCTTAAAGAGATGGGTCGGGCTTAAGCTTAAAAGGGTGCGAACGATACTGAATGGGTGTAGACAAAGAAGAGTTCTCCATTTGGTACCAAAACGTTAACATTTTCTCAAAAGTGAGGTTACAAGTTTATCAACTTTTAAAGCAGAATTGCTTTCCATTGTTCCTCAAATGCAGTGTATGATACACCATTTTGTAGCTCTGTGTCTGCTTTTATCCAATGTAAGAAATTTTGCTACATAAGGGGGTCAGTCACAAATTAGCTTTTGGTTAACCCTGGCACATTTACATGGATATTGCATTATAGTAATATTGGTGTTCATTAATGTGTATTGTCCCCTATAAATAAATAATAAAAGTACATTTTGATCCAGAGCATCCAAAATATGCTCAATGGGTTACAAGTCGGGTGAGTATGCAGGCCATGGAAGAACTGGGACATTTTCAGCATCCAGGAATTGTGTACAGATCCTTGCGACATGGGGCCATGCATTATCATGCTGAAACACAAGGTGATGGTGGCGGATGAATGGCACGCCTCTGGATCTTATCAAATTGCCATCAATGAAACGTAATGGTGTTCATTGTCCATAGCTTATTCCTGCCTATACCATAACCCCACCATGGGGTACTCTGTTCACAACGTTGAGATCAGAAAACCGCTCGCCCACACAACGCCATACAAGCTGTCTGCCATCTGCCCGGTACAGTTGAAACCGGGATTCATCTTTGAAGAGCACACTTCTCCAGTGTGCCAGTGGCCACCGAAGGTGAGCATTTGCCCACTGAAGTTGGTCAAGATCCGGTTGAGGATGACGAGCATGCAGATATGCTTCCATGAGACGGTGTGTGACAGTTAGTGCAAATTCTTTGATTGTGCAAACCCACAGTTTCATCAGCTGTCCGGTTGTCTAGTCTCAGACAATGCAGCAGGTGAAGAAACCGCAAATGGCGGTCCTGGGCTGGCGTGATTACACGTGGTCTCCGGTTGTGAGGACAGTTGGACGTAATTCCAAATTCTCTGAAACGACATTGGAGGCAGATTATGGTAGAGAAATTAACATTAAATTCTCTTCCAACAGCTCTGGCGGACATTCCTGTAGTCAGCATGCTAATTCCACACCTACACAACTACTGACCACAACTAATGACCGTGATTACTGACCACAGCCACACAACTACTGACCACAACAACACACCTACTGACCACACAATTACTGACCACAATTACTGACCACAACCGCACAACTACTGGACACAACCAAACAACTACTAACACACAACAACTGGCCACATCTACTGACCACAAACACACAAGTACTGACCATCACAACACAACTGCTGACCACACATCTACTTACCACAATTACTGACCACAATGACACAATTACTGACCACACAACTACTGACCACAACCACATAATTACTGACCACACAACCACTGGCCACAACCACACAAATTCTGACCACACAACTACTGACCACACACCTACTGACCACAACTACTGATCACAACTACTGACCAGCACTACACAACTACTGGCCACAAACTACTGACATCAATTACTGACCACAACCACACAACTACTGACCACAACCACACATCTATTGACCACACAACTACTGAACCACACAACTTCTGACCACAACCAGACAAACAATGACCCCAACTACTGACTACAACCACACAACTTCTGACCACTATTGAACAATTGACCAAAACTACTGAACACAGCTACTGCACACAACTACTGACCACACCTGCCGACCACTACTACTGAACCACAAAACTAATGACCAAAACCCCACAACTACTGACCACAACCACACAGCTACTGACCACACAACATCTGACCACACAACTAATGACCACACAACTACTGGCCAGAACCATACAACTGACCACTCAACTACTGAACCACACAATTACTGACCACACAGCTACTGACCACAACTACTGACCACAACTACCGACCACAACCACTGACCACAATCACACATCTGCTGACCATACACCTGCTTACCACAATTACTGACCACGATAACACAACTACTGACCACACAACTACTGTCCACAACTACACAATTACCGACCACACACTTACTGACCACAACTACTGACCAGCACTAAACAACTACTGGCCACAACTACTGATATCAATTACTGACCCCAACCACCCAATTACTGACCACAACTACACAACTATTGACCACACAACTACTGAACCACACAACGTCTTACCACAACCACACAGCTACTGACAATAAACTACTGAACACAATTACTGACCACAGCAACACAACTACAGAACACACTGCTACTGACCACCACTACTGAACACAACTTCTGACCACAACTACTGACCACAACCACACAAACACTGACCAAAACTACTGACTACAACCCACAACTACTGACCACAGAACTACTGACCACAAGTACTGAACACAGCTACTGCACACAACTCCTGACCACAACCATATAACTACTGACCACACCCGCCGACCACTACTACTGACCCACAAAACGAATTACCAGAAGCCCACAACTACTGACCACAACCACCCAATTACTGACCACACAACATCTGACCACACAACTACTGGCCACATAACTACTTACCAAAACCCCACAACTGACCACAGAGCTACTGACCACTCAACTACTGAACCCCACAACGACTGACCACAACCACACAACTACTGACCACAACCACACAACTACTGACCACAACTGCCGACCACTACTACTGAACCACACAACCACTGACCACAACCACACAACTACTGACCACATACAATTACTGGCCACACAACTACTTACCACAACCACACAACTGACCACAGAGCTACTGACCACTCAACTACTGAACCACACAACTACTGACCACACACACAGTACTGCCCACAATTGAACAACACTACTGACCACAACTACTGACCAGAGCTACTGACCATAACCAAACAACTACCTACCAAAAAACTACTGAACCAGAACACACCTACTGACCACACAATTACTAACCACAATTACTGACCACAACCGCATATCTACTGACCACAACCACATAGCTACTGACCACTACCACACATTTTATGACCGTACACCTGCTTACCACAATTACTGACCACAAAACTACTGTCCACAACAACACAACTACTGACCACACAACTACTGACCACACACCTACTGACCACAACTACTGATCACAACTACTGACCAGCACTAAACAATTGCTGACCACAACTACTAACATCAATTACTGACCACAACCACACAACTATTGACCCCAACTACACAACTATTGACCACACAACTTCTTACCACAACCACACAACTACTGACAATAAACTACTGAACACAATTACTGACCACACCAACACAACTACAGAACACCGCTACTGACCACCACTACTGAACACAACTTCTGAACACAACTACTAACCACAACCACACAAACACTGACCACAACTACTGACTACAACCACACAACTACTGACCTCAGAACTACTGACCACAACTACTGAACACAGCTACTGCACACAATTCCTGACCACAACCATACACCTACTGACTACACCTGCCAACCACTACTACTGACCCACAAAACTAATGACCAGAACCCCACAGTACTGTAGTACTGTTGCCTACTCCCGACCAGTCACGTTATACAGCGCCTGAGTGGTGCAACGGTCTAAGACACTGCATAGCAGTGCAAGCTGTGTTGCTACAGATGCTGGTTCAATACCTGTGCTGGCCTCGACTGAGATACCCATGAGATGACTGTAGGTTTTTGGTTTCTCTCCCTCTAAAAACAATAATAAATAATTCAAATAACAAACTGGCTTTATTTACAAATTAGTAACAATGTCTCACCCCATGTTCAAGAATGGCCTTTTTCTCGTCATTTTATGTTATTTGAAAACAAAATAATTGTTATTTTTTAAACAAAGTGATTATTAACAAAGTGATTATTATTATTATTAATTTAGAATTATATAAAAGTCCCTTGGATATTCTCACAGATATATTATTAACCCTGTTATTAGCAGGACAATATATATTGGTCATATTGGTCATGGCTATTGGTCATGGCTCCAAAGTGGCGCACAATGGTGTTGCCTTGCAGTTCTCCAGCTGTATCCACTGAAAGCGCGCAAGGTTCAAGGCACGAGGGCAAGGGGTGCAGGATGGGCCGTAGAGCCGCAGAGCCGCGCACAGAAGACAGACCTAGCCCATGGGGAAGGGAGGAGGAGGGAGGGGAGGTGGTCCCCCAACCTCACCACACTGGGTAGTACAGAGCAACACTTTAAGGGGCCTTGCACTAATAATGACGCTGACTAGGGAAACATTCCCGCTGTTCTAGCAGGTAGCTGGACAATAGACTTGCCTAAATGGAGGGTAGAGGGAGAATTCTTTCGTCAAATGTATTTCTAAGTTAGGTTCTAAGTAAGTATTATTATTATTATTATTATGTATCACATCCGACCGTGATTGGGAGTCCCATATGGCGGCGCACAATTGGCCCAGCGTTTCTCTCCCTCTAAAAACAGAAATAAAAGTTTTGGCCTTTTCAAATATTATTTTGGCCTTTATTCAGATTCCAATCGCTCACTTTAGTTTTTTTTTTTAAAGCGAAATAACCTCCAAAATATCAAGACGATGGCACAGTCACATAGCGGCACCTACATACATCTGAGTGACTTACTCATTCATGGCCTTGGATCAAAAATAAATAAGTACCAACATTCTTTCTGATAGTCTTTAATAAATAAACGTTTTGGTTATCCTGACCTGGACACCATGTACAGTATTATAACAGCCCATTATGGGCTATTAGCAGGACAATATACCTTTATCAACACCTCTCTGTAATTTTGATACTTTCTAGATGGGGACACCGCATCGCAATTCAAAATGCGTTGCTACAGATACACGTGCCGCCCGCCACCGGGAGACCTATGAGGCGGCTTTAGGTTTTCATTTAGAATCCTCTAATCCTCTATATCTAACTATTGGCGGAGAGTCACGTCATATTTTTCGATATACTGCAGCCCTACCGTAGTTGAACTGAGTCTCACTAGTGTTGATATACTGTAGGCCTACCGTAGGTGAACTGAGTCTCACTAGTGTCGATATACTGCAGGCCTACCGTAGGTTGAACTGGAGTCTCACTAGTGTCGATATACTGCAGTCCTACCGTAGGTGAACTGAGGCTCACTAGTGTTCGATATACAATAGGCCTACCCGTAGGTGAAATGAAGTCCTCACTAGAGTTGATGATACTGTAGGCCCTACCGTAGGTTGAACTGAGTATCACTAGTGTCGATATACTGCAGGCCTACCGTAGGTGAACCAGTCTCACTAGTATTGATATACTGTAGGCCTAACGTAGGTGAACTGAGTCTCACTAGTGTGATGTACTGTAGGCCTACGTAGGTGAACTGAGTCTCACTAGTGTGATACTGTAAGGCCTACCTAGGTGAACTGAGTCTCACTAGTCGTCGATATACTGCAGGCCTACCGTAGGTGAACGAGTCTCACTAGTGTCGATATACTGCAGGCCTACCGTAGGTGAACTGAGTCTCACTAGTTGTCGATATACAGTGGCCTACTAGGTTGAACTGAGTCTCACTAGTGTTGATATTAACTGTAGGCCTACCGTAGGTAACTGGTCTCACTAGTGTCGATATACAGTAGGCTACCGTATATGAACTGAGTCTCACTAGTGTTGATGTACTGTAGGCCTACCGTAGGCGACATGAGTCTCACTTAGTGTCGATATAATGTAGGCCTACCGTAGTGAACTGTGTCTCACTAAGTGTGCGATATACTGCAGGCCTACCGTAGGTGAATACAGTCTCACTAGTGTCGATATACAGTAGGCCTACGCGTAGGTTGAACTGAGTCTCACTATGTTTGATGTACTGTAGGCCTACCGTAGGTGAACTGAGTATCACTAGTGTCGATATACTGCAGGCCCTACCGTAGCGTGAACCCAGTCTCACTAGTGTTGAATATACTGTAGGCCTAACGTAGGTGAACTGAGTCTCACTAGTGTCGATGTAATGTAGGCCTACCGTAGGTGAACTGAGTCTCACTAGTGTTGATATACTGTAGGCCTACCATAGGTGAACTGAGTCTCACTAGTGTCGATATACTGCAGGCCAACCGTAGGTGAACCCAGTCTCACTAGTGTTGATATACTGTAGGTCTACCGTAGGTGAACTGAGTCTCACTAGTGTCGATGTACTGTAGGCCTACCGTAGGTGAACTGAGTCTCACTAGTGTTGATATACTGTAGGTCTACCGTAGGAGACATGAGTCTCACTAGTGTTGAGTAATGTGCTGTTTAAAAGTAGTGCAGGTCTTATTTATTTAAAGAGCATATTGAAGTTAGAAGCAATAGGATATAGGATTTGAAGCAATAGCCTACAACCATTTTAGTACCTTTTTGCGCTGTTCTGAGACAAGCATGGGGACTGGTCTTGACAAATCAAGAGATTTATATTTTCATTGAATCTCCATCTGGGTATTGGTTAGACTAGAATGATGGTGTAGAAATGTTATGCTCTTAGTGTAACCGTTATTTAACTAGGCAAGTCAGTTAAGAACAAATTCTTATTTACAAGGTTAGCGTACTCCTTCCTCCCCGTCGGGGAATTGAACCGGTCCGGGTGTGCTGTGTGTTTATTTACAGCAGTGATGGACAGCTGGTGGCATTTTGAAAACAGGTAGCCCGATTACCAGGACAATATACTATTTGTAGCTCGGCTACCGTAGTTGTGAACATCCCCCTACCTGCAATGTATTCGATGCTTAAGTACTCTCAGTACTAACCTCAACTACTGACCACAACCAAAAAATGTCTGACCACCATTATTGACCTCAACTACTGACCACACCTACTGACCACAACCACACAACTAGTAAACCACAAGTACTGACCACAACTACACAACTACTGACCATATCTACTGACCACAACTATTGACCAGAACTACTGACTGAAATTCTGACCACAACCACAACCATACAACTACTGACCACAACTACTGAATCACACAGCTACTTAATAAAACCACTGACCACCATTGACCACAACTGCTGACCACACCCACACAACTACTGACCATAAATACTGAACTACACAACTACCGGAACACACAACTACTGACCACAACTACACTGACCGCTACTACTGACATTTACTGGCCAGAACTACTGACCAAAACGACTGACCACAACCGCACAGCTACTGGCCACTACTTACTACTACTACTAAACCACAACTACAACATTACTGACCACAACTACTGATCACAGCCGCACAACTACTGACCACAACTATACACCACACAATAACTACTGACCAACCACGCGGCTACTGAACACAACCACAAAACGACTGACACCAACCGCACTTCTACTGACCACAACACCACAACTACTGACCACAACGAATAACCACAACTACTGACAACAACCACACAAGTACTCGCCACAACTACTGAACACACAATTAGTGAACCACAAAACTAATGACCACAACCACTGACCACCAATACTGACCACAATCGCATAACTACTGACGACAACCACCCAACTACCGACCATAAACACAAAAGGCAACTACTGACCATAAACACAAAACTACTGCCCACAACTGCTGAACACTCTACATATACAGACCACAACTACAAGCCATAACTACTAACATAAAATGAACAACTACTGACCACAACCACTGACCACAATTACTGACCACAACCACCCAACTACTTACCAGACAACTACTTATCATAACTACTGAACCAAACAACTACTTACTTAAAATAGTGACCACTACTAATGACAACTACTGACCACAATCACACAACGACTGACCGCATATGCTGACCACTACTGAACATAACATCTGACCAGCACAACTGACCACATATACTGAAACAACTACTGACCAAAACTATTGACCACACCCACACAATTTTTGACGACAAACCAGACCCCACAACACAACTAATGACCACAACCACAAAATTACTGACCAGTACTACTGACAATTACTGACCAATGCCACACAACTACTTACCACAACTAATGACCATAACCACAAAATGACGGACAACAAATACTGACCCGGTCTTGACTACAACTACTTACCACAGCTACTGACCACAACCGCACAACTACTGACCACAAACACAAAATTACTGACCAATACTACTGACCACTACTACAGACCAGCACTACTGTAATTTTGTGTTTGTGGTCAGTAGTTGTGCGGTTGTGGTCAGTAGCTGTGGTAAGTAGTTGTAGTCAAGACCGGGTCATATATGGACCATAACAACTAACCACACAACTACAGGCCACAACTACTGACAATAACTACAGACCACAATTACACAGCTACTGAAAACAATGACTGACCACACAGCTACTGAATAACAAAACAAATTATCATAACCACACATCTACTGAACACAACTACTGACCACAACCATAAAACTTCTGACCACAATTACTGACCAGCAACCACACACCTACTTAACCAATACTACTGACCACAACTACTGAACACTACAACTGACCAGCACTACTGACCATATATAATGATCCCAACTACTTACCACAACTACTGAACCAGACAACTAATGACCCCAACCATAAAACTATTGACCACAACTACTGACCATTACTGACCACAACTACTGGCCACAGCTAATGACCACACCACACAACTGATATCCGTAACTACTGAACCACACAGCTAATGACAAAAGCACACAACTGCTGAACACTGCCGACCACAACTACTGGCCACAGCTACTGAACACAACCACAACTAATTACCACAACTACTGAACCACAACTACTGACACCCACCATACAGCTACTGACCACAATTACACAATTATTTCCCACAACAACTCACCATTACTGACCACAACTACTGACCACAAATACTGACCA
Source organism: Salvelinus sp. IW2-2015 (assembly GCF_002910315.2). Taxonomy (NCBI): domain Eukaryota; kingdom Metazoa; phylum Chordata; class Actinopteri; order Salmoniformes; family Salmonidae; genus Salvelinus; species Salvelinus sp. IW2-2015. The sequence goes on along the minus strand of NC_036842.1, from coordinate 42,166,393 downwards.
CAACCACACAACTACTGACCAGCCTACTGATTACAACTACTGAACCACGCAACCACGTATGAAAACTACTGACAACTACAGAACACTACTATTGACCACATAGACTGAACACAAAAATAATGATCACATCCACACAAGTACTCATCTCAACTAAAGACCACAATTACTGACTACTACTGACATCAACTACTGACCACAGCTACCGAACACAACCACACAACTAGTAAACCACAACTACTGACCACAACCAAACGATTACTGACCACATCTAGTAACCACTACTAAACAAAACGTACTAAACAAAACATCTGACCAGCAATTACACAGCTACTGGCCACAATGGCTGACCACACAGCTACATAATAACAAAACTAATGATCACAACCACATATCCACATGACCACAACTACTGACCACAAACACAAACAACCACAAACAACTACTGATGACTTCTGAACACTACTACTGACCAGCACTACCAACCACATACAGTGGGGAGAACAAGTATTTGATACACTGCCGATTTTGCAGGTTTTCCTACTTACAAAGCATGTAGAGGTCTGTAATTTTCATCATAGGTACACTTCAACTGTGAGAGATGGAATCTAAAACAAAAATCCAGAAAATCACATTGTATTATTTTTAAGTAATTAATTTGCATTTTATTGCATGACATAAGTATTTGATCACCTACCAACCAGTAAGAATTCCGGCTCTCCATCGAGACCTGTTCGTTTTTTCTCTTTAGAGCCCGTTCCTGTTCTCCACTCATTACCCTGTATTACTGCACCTGTTTGAAACTCGTTACCTGTATAAGAAAGACACCTGCACACCTCAATCAACCAGACTCCAACTCTCCACAATGGCCAAGAGCAGAGAGCTGTGTAAGGACATCAGGGATCAAATTGGTAGACCTGCACAGGCTGGGATGGCCTACAGGACATAGCAAGCAGCTTGGTGGAGGAAGGCAACAACTGTTGGCGCAATTATTAGAAAATGGAAGAAGTTCAAGAATGAAGGTCAATCACCCTCGGTCTGGGGTCCATGCAAGATCCTCACCTCGTGGCATCGAATGATCAATGAGGAAGGTGAAGGGAATCCACCCAGAACTACACGGCAGGAACCTGTCAATGACTGAAGAGAGCTGGGACCACAGTCTCAGAAGAAAACCATTAAGTAAAACATCACTACGCCGTCATGGATTAAAATCCTGCAGTGCACGCAAGGTCCTCTGCTCAAGCCACGGCATGTCCGGACCGTCTGAGCGAAGTTGTGCCAATGACATCTGGAATTATCCAGAGGAGGAATGGGAGAAGGTCATGTGGTCTGATGAGAACAAAAATTGAGTTTTTTTTTGGTCTAAACTCCACTCGCCGTGTTTGGAGGAAGAAGAAGGATGAGTATAAACCCCAAGAACCACCATCCCAACCGTGAAGCATGGAGGTGAGAACATCATTCTTTGGGGATGCTTTTCTGCAAAGGGGACAGGACGACTGCACCGTATTGAGGGAGGATGGATGGGGCCATGTATCGCGAGATCTTGCCAACACTCCTTCCTAAGTCGAGCATTGAGAGATGGGTCATGGCTGGCTTTCCAGCATGACAGGACCGAAACACCCAGCCAGGCAACTAAGGAGTGGCTCCGTAAGAAGCATCTCAAGGTCCCGGAGTGGCTCTAGCCAGTCTCCAGACCTGAACCCAATAGAAAATCTTTGGAGGGAGCTGAAAGTCAGTATTGCCAGCGACAGCCCCGAAACTGAGATTGAGAAGTTGTATTGAGGAGGCGGGGCCAAAAACCCCTGCTGCAGTGTGTACAAACCTGGTCAAGAACTACAGGAAACGTATGATCTCTGTAATTGCAAACAAAGGTTTCTGTACCAAATATTAAGTTCTGCTTTTCTGATGTATCAAATACTTATGTCATGCAATAAAATGCTAATTAATTACTTAAAAATCATACAATGTGATTTTCTGGATTTTTGTTTTAGATTCCGTCTCTCACAGTTGAAGTGTACCTATGATAAAAATTACAGACCTCTATATGCTTTGTAAGTAGGAAAACCTGCAAAATCGGCAGTGTATCAAATACTTGTTCTCCCCACTGTATATGGACCACAACTACTAACCACACAACTACAGGCCATACCTTCTGTTCTCAACTACTGACCACAACCGACCAACTACTGACCACAACTAATAACAACAACTACTGACCACATCCACTGACCACAATTACTAACCACAACCACACAACTACTGACCAGACAAATACTTATCTAAACTACTGATGTCACGACTTCCGCCGAAGTCGGTTCCTCTGGGCGGTGTTTGGCGGTCAACGTCAACTGTCTTCTAGTCATCACCGATCCACCTTTAATTTTCCATTTGTTTCGTCTTGCTTTCCCACACACCTGGTTTACAATCCCTCATTACTTGTCGTGTATTTAACCCTCTGTTCCCCCCATGTCTGTGTGAACTTGTTTTTGGAAGTGCTTGTGCACATTTTGACTGGTTCGCGACAGGTTATTTTGTACCTATATTTTTGTTGTTCTGGATGCCGTTGGTTTTGCTATTAAACTGCTCCGGTTATTACCCAGTTCTGCTCTCCTGCGCCTGACTTCCCTGCAGCCAGTCACTCACCCCTTACTACTGACCAATACTAACCTAAACTACTGACCACAATCACACAACTACTGACCACAATCACACAATTACTGACCACAATTACTGAAAACAACTACTGCACAACTACTGACCACAATGACCGACCACACAGCTACTGAATAACAAAACTAATGATCACAACTACTGACCATAGTAACAAAACGTATGACCACAATTACTGACCATAACTACTGACCACAGTTAATGACCAAAAACACACGACTACTTAACTACAACTACTGACCACAACTAATGACCACTACTGCACACTGCAACTGACCAGCACAACTGAACATATATATTGATAACTATTTACCACAACTGCTGTCCACAGCCACACAACTACTCACCACAACTAATGACCAAAGCTCCTGCCCAAAACCTCTGACCACAACTACTGACCAAAACTAATAGCAACAACTACTGACCACATTCACTGACCACAATTACTAACCACAACCACACACCTACTGACCAGACAACTACTTACCTAAACTACTGACCAATACTAACCTCAACTACTGACCACAATCACACAACTACTGACCACATCCACTGACCANCTACTGACCAGACAACTACTTACCTAAACTACTGACCAATACTAACCTCAACTACTGACCACAATCACACAACTACTGACCACATCCACTGACCACGATTACTAACCACAACCGCACAACTACTGACCAGACAACTACTTATCTAAATGACTGACCAATACTAACCTCAACTACTGACCACAATCACACAACTACTGACCACATCTACTGACCCCAATTACTAACCACAACCACACAACTACTGACCAGACAACTACTTACCTAAACTACTGACCAATACTAACCTCAACTACTGACCACAATCACACAACTACTGACCACAATTACTGAAAACAACTACAGACCATAACTGCACAACTACTGGCCACACTGACTGACACACAGCTACTGAATAACAAAACTAATGATCACAACCACACATCTAATGACTAGAACTACAAAACTTATGACCACAATTAATGACCACAACCACACAACTACTAACTACAACTTCTGACCACAATTACTGACCACTACTGCCCACAACTACTGACCACAGTTCGTGACCACAACTACTAAACTACAACTACTTACCACAACTACAGACCACAACCACACAACTATTGATGACATCGACTGACCAGACAACTACTGATCACATTTACTGAACACCACAACTGACCAGCGTTAGTGACCATATATACTGGTCACAACTACTGACCACACCTACTCACTGCAACTACTGACAACAACAACTGACCACTACCACGCAGCTAGACCACAAACACACACTTATTTCCCACAACAACTGACAACAACTAATGACCAGCACAAGTGACTATATACACTGATCACAACTATTTACCACAGCCACAGCCACCCAACTACTTACTACAACTACTGACCACAACAACTGACCACAACCACACAACTACTGACGACATCGACTGGCCATACAACTACTGAACCACAACTAAAGAACCACTAATACTGAACGACAACTACTGACCACACATGCTGAACTACACAACTACTGGAACACAAAACTATTGACCACAAATACTGACCACAGCTACTAACCACAAATACTGACCACAACAACACAACTACTCTCTGAAACTACTGAACCCCACAACTATTGACCACAGCCACAAAATGAATGAACACAACTACTTAACACAACAACTGACAACAACTACTGACCACTACCACACAGCTAGACCACAAACACACCATTCATTCCCACAACAACTGACCATTGTTACCGACAACTACTGACCACAAGTACTGACCACAACCCATCAAGTACTGACCACAACTACTGAAACACAAAACTAATTACAACAACCACAAAACTACTGATCACAACTACTGAACCACACAACCACATACTACTGACAACTACAGAACACAACTGCTAACCACATCAACTGACCACACAGCAAATGATCCCAACCACACAAGTACTGACCTCAATTACTGACCACCACCACACAATGACTGACCACAATTACTGACCACTACTGACCTCAACACCACAACCACACAACAAGTAAACCACAACTACTGACCACAACCACAAGACTACTGACCACATTTACTGACCACATCTACTGACCACAACTCCTGACCGAAAGTCCTGACCACAACCACACCTACTACTGACCACAACTACTGAATCACACAGCTAAGAAGTTAATAAAACTACTGACCACAACTACTGACCACAACTATTGACCACACCCACACAACTATTGGCGACAATAACTGACTGCACAACTACTGAACCACACAACTACTGACCACAACCACACAACTACTGACAACATCGACTGACCACACTACTACTGAACCATATCTACTGAACCACAACTACTGACCACAAAAACTGAACCACAACCACTGACCACAAAAACTGAACCACAACCACTGACCACAAATACTGAACTACACAACTACTGAAACACAAAACTATTGACAAGAACTACTGACCACAACCACACAACTACAGTCCGAAACTACTGAACCACACAACTAATTACCAAAAGCACACAACTGCTGACCACTACTGACCACAACTATTGACCACAGCTACCTAACACAATCACAAAACTACTGACCACAACCACAAAACGAATGAACACAACTACTTAACACAACTACTGCCAACAACTACTGATCACTAACACACAACTAGACTACAAACACACAATTACTTCCCACAATGACCCTGTAGATATACAGGGTCATCTGAATGCAAGATAGTGGGTGAAAGTAGGTAGGGATAGAGAGAGTTGTTGATTCCTTGGGTTTAGATTTAGTGAATGATTTTATAGTGGTCAAAATATGGCAGTATGCCTATACATTAATCAGACATTTGCCTGGTCGTCCGTGGGCAAAGCGTGTAACAAGATAAGCATGTGAAAGTTGTGCCAGATTACCGTGTGTGTTCAAAGTTAAGATTTCAATCAAATGGGTTGTTGGTATTTGTAGCAATGTTATCTCTGATGGTACTGTATGTAGCTAGCAAGGTAGCTACAGGATAACGTTGGCTATGTAGGTAACTAACTAGTTACAATCAACAGGTTGTGGATAATAACAATTGATTCATGTTTTTTTCAGCAGTTTTATATATAAGTCTTTCAGAGGGTCATCAGTGTATAGTGTCAGACTTAACGTTACCAACATTTCAGTAGCCTGTCTGGCAGAAACTTTGACTGTGTAACATTTCAGTAATCAACTTAGCTAGGTAGGTAGTCAGCTAGCTAGCCAACCTAGCTATTAGCTACTCCACATTACTCACCTTGTGTTCTTTTAGTTGAAAAAATATTATCTTCATAGAATACTAGAATGGACCTACACATTAATTTGTGGCAGCATCATGATGTCTGATAGCTAATAAGCTAACGGCAGGTAGCTAATGCGTTAGCCACTTAGCTAGTGTTGCCAAAATGTTGTGAAAAGATGCAAATTCCCGTGAGATGGTAAGGACTGAGGGTGGAAGCTGGTAGGATGGTAAAACTGATCATAGATGCATTCTATCCACTGAAGTCTCACTTTGTACAAGTTGTCCCTAAGTCGTTTCACCGATCTCTCTTAACAGTGTCAGTGACAGCGTCATGAGGAACTTTTCAAAGCTCTCAATAAATCTAAATGTTTGTGTAACGGCAGCCTTCCTCCTCTTCGTCTGAAGAGGAAACCCCAACACAAAACAAGCTACCTAAATATGGTTCCCAATCAGATACAATGACTAACACCTGCCTCTGATTGAGAACCATATCAGGCCATACATAGAAACGGACAAACTAGACACACAACATAGAATGCCCACCCAGCTCACATCCTGACCAACACTAAAACAAGGAAAACACAAAAGAACTATGGTCAGAACGTGACAGTTAGCTACCTTTTCCAGCAATAAAAGTGGTTGAAAAGTGTCTTGCAAAGTCAAATTACTTTGCTGTAATCATATCAGTGACTGTCTGATTTATGATTTCCATATTTGGTGGAATCGGCCCGATTAAAAATATTTTGATAGAAAGATTTGTTGCTTCTACAGTATATGAGCTTTTATGGTGAGAACATGCAAATTCCTTTGAGATGAAAAGGCCCAGGACTGTATAACTTAGCAACATGATAAAATCCCAAGGCCCACACCCTCTAATGCAATACCATGCCAATTGGCCACATGGTGGCGCTATAACAAGTGATTGAAAATGAAAACTTTGAAAGGTCAGCCCCCACACCATGTGTGACCTAGAGTCATGAAATGTTGTTCATAGGTCCCACTCATCACAAGGAACAAATTTGCCTCAAGAACCCATAAAGTCTGCCATGATTGATTTTCTGCCATTTAGAATTTTGTGAAAAATACTACTCCTCTGGCACCAAATGACCAATCTTTGTAAAACTTGATATATGGCAATTTGTCCTGATAGTGGCACAGTGGGCCTCACAGCTTGAACCCCTGCCAATACTGCTTGCAGCTACAGTATACGTAGTGGTTCAAGCAGCGAAGCTGGTGAAACGCTATTGTGTTTCATCTGGTTCATTATTATTATTATACCGGTTCTTCTTGCAAGGAAAATTAACATGCAAATTAACATGAGATTATAAGGCCGAGGAGGGTACATCTTGACATGATTGTAAAGGCCCATAGACCATACACTCTCATGCAATGCCATGCCAATTGGTCACAAGGAGGCGCTATACCAGGCGACTGAAATTGTAAACTTTGAAAGTTCACGCCCCTCACCCTATAAATTCAGTGCATAGATCCCCCTTCTCACAAGGAATTTGTCTCATGGACACATAAAGTCCGCCATTATGGATTTTCCTCCATTTTGAATTTAAATGACATATCCTCTGGATCCACTGGGTAGATCTGGATAAACCTTGACATATGGCATCTATGGACCAAGGTCTCAGAATGCAATATTTTGAATGCAGTATGTCTGGAAAATACATGGTCGCTACCAACCATCAAACATTCATGTGGGCATGGTCTGGCACATTCATGCATATAAATCAGTCACAAATATTTGTATTGTAACCAAACTTGGGACACATGTTCAAAACACTGTCAAGACTCAACAAATCCGAGCATATTCAGATCGACCACACGGTGGCGCTATAATGGGCATATGTTTATATCTCTTGATCTGTTTGACTCAGAGTGACAACATGTGGCAGACATGCTAAGTGTTATGAGTCCAGCTAATCTATAAAGTAAGGTTAAGTTTGGCTGCATGGGGGCACTGTTGGACAGGAAGAGCTCATTGGCTTGTTGCGGCCATATTGTTTGAGAAAGAAATATGTGCATCTATAGATGCTGTATACAAAATTTGGTGCCGACCGGTCGAGCTGTTCTGGAGAAAAAGACGTTTGAGGTAGTTAACATAATTCTTTCTCTCCAAAATATGCATATGTGATGCGTTTCAGGAAAATAGGCGTATGTCGCGGGTCACTAGTCACAGGAGAGCCGTTTGAGCGAAAACTTTTTTTTAAATCACAATGATTTTTTGTTGTTGGTGGAAATGCCTTCTCGAACATGTGAACTTTCATGTGCCTTAATAACAAACTTGTATACCATCTGTAAATACGAATAAAATTGTTAAGTTACGAACCTGGTTGGTTAAGCCACAGAAAAAGCCAGCAACCTTCCCGCTAGCCATGATTGCTGAGTGGGCTGGACATGCCGAGACATGAATTTGGATTGGTCTGCCATATAGCACGGTTCTGTCTATTTGAGCTGGTCAGTAGGTAATCCTGTCTAACGCTGTTTTTTTTATGAATCGCATATTAAATCTTAACAAAAGACTCAACTATTTCAATAGAACTTCACTGAAACAACTGTTTCAGAGCACTCTCGTCTGAGTGTGCAAGAGCGCAGAATAATTGTTGACTTTATGAACGCTCAACACCGGTTGAATATGGCTGTTGTCAGTAAGCATCGGCAAAAAAAGCGTAATTATATTGTTGCCAGGAGCACAGTTACGGTCACCAACGCTCTGGATAACATGAATAACAGCCTAACCAGCTCTGCTAGGGCGAGTGAAATGGTTAGAGTTTGGGTGGGGGTTAAAGCTTAAGACGATTTTTATGGCATTGTACACGGTCAGTGTGATTCAGAATGACTTGACACAACAATGGGCCAAGCAAAGGAAATGACACAGGACGTCTTATTTAACGAAAGGGGTTGCAGTCTGCCGTGAACCGTTCTTCCATGTATACGGGTAAGAGTCTAGCTACAGTTTCATATTTTATACATTTTAATTTTGTCAGAAAGTTGTTTTCATTACAAGATAAAGCATAGAGTTAGCAAGCTAATTGACGTTAGATGGCTGGCTCGCTAGCTAACATTACGTTTATGATCTGTGTGTAGTAACGTTATCTCAGAGTGCCATTTCGCATTGCTAGTTATAGCCTAATGTTAGCTAGCTAGCTACCATTGAACCTATTTGGTGAACTTTAGCTAGCTATGACAATCGGTTTGTATTGCTAGTACTCTATGGATTAGGGTTATGGTTCATTGTTTATTTAGCTAGCTAGCTAGCTACATGTCAAAACAAAAGACTCCAAGTTAAAGCTTACTGTTAGCTAGCTGACGTTAGATGGCTGGCTCGCTAGTTAACTTTACGTTTATGATCTGTGTAGTAACGTTATCTCAGAATGCCATTTTGCATGGCTAGTTATAGCCTAATGTTAGCTAGCTAGCTAACACTGAACCTATTTGCGCAATGCTGACATCCTTCCTCCCATAGATGGTCTGCCTGTACAAGCACCACCTGGACTGGACACAGCTAGACAAACTTATGTTTTTGAGAAGATCAGGGAGTTTTGCGACGAAGAGGCTATGTACATCACATGCCCTGCACCAAAGTCAAGGGCAAGACAGAAACAGGCTCTCCAAATATGGATTCCCTTGTTCATGCGTGGTTCAGACAGACCAGTCATCAGCACTATCTGCAGTGCCTCTATTGAAATGACTCTCTCCTAACACATACGTTGCTGTTACTGTTCATTTTTATCCTGCTGCTCAGCCACTTTACCCCTGATTGTATTATAACTACCTCGTCTATCGCTGATATCGTTATTGGTATTGTTCTTGTACATACTGTATATAATTGTATTTATATTTACACTATCTATTTCTGATATTGCTCCTATGCAAGTAACCATTTGTCTGTACCGTTTACACCTTCTGTAGAGACCCATCCACTTGGCAATATGTGGCTGGGGGTTATAGCATTTCTTTCACATGACCCTTCAATTTAGACAAGTGTGTCTGGGTAAGCGTTATCTAATATTTGTAAAATATTTTTATCTGGACAATTTCTGTTTACCTGGAATTTTTCCTTACTGTAGGCGCCTCCACCAGTACAACCGGGGTCTCCCTCGAGCGCTCCGTTTCCATCTGGTTCCAGTGGGATTCGTCTCTTCCTGCCCCAGGAGTACAACGGAGAGGCTGCGGCTGCCGAGGGTTTCTACTGCAACTGGAGCTATACCTGGCCACCGTTCACCTGGCTCCATCGGATCGGGAGAGGGTGTCCGCCCTCGTTTCATGCCTCACGGGATAGCCCTGGAGTGGGCCAACGCCGTGTGGAGAGAGGGAGATGCGGCATTGGACCAGTTTGAGGAGTTCACCCGCCGTTTCCGTGCAGTCTTCGACCACCCGCCCGAGGGTAGAGCGGTGGGTGAGCACCTCTACCATCTGAGGCAGGAGACGAGGAGCGCCCAGGAGTTCGCACTAGAGTTTAGGACCCTGGCTGCCGGCGTGGGATGGAACAACAGGGCCCTGATCGATCATTACTGTTGCAGTCTGCGCGAGGACGTCCGTCGGGAGCTGTCCTGCAGAGACACCACCCTCACATTTGATCAGCTGGTGGACCTGTCCATCCGGCTGGACAACCTGCTGGCTACTCACGGACGTTCAGATCGGGGTCTGGTGGTTCCATCCTCCCGCTCCCGGAGAGGGGCTCCGATACCCATGGAGCTGTGAGGGGCAGTACGCAGGGAGACCGGAGGGGGTTCCCGCTCGTGCACTATCTGTGGCCGCAGAGGTCACACTGCCAGTCGGTGCCCGGGTGGGTCCCTCTGGGAATCGAGGCAGCAGACAGGGCACTCTGGCGCCACCCCAGGTGAGCTGGCACCATCCTCACCCAGAGTCCTCTTTTGCACATATGTTTGTATCTCTCACTTTTCCTGAGTTTTCCCCGCATTCCCAGCATAAGGTGCTCGTCGATTCAGGCGCGGCTGGGAATTTCATTGATAGAACTTTAGCCCATAGTTTAGGGATCCCCATTTTTCCCGTGGATGTTCCTTTCCCTGTTCACGCCTTAGATAGTCGACCATTAGGTTCAGGGTTGATTAGGGAGGTCACAGCTCCTTTGGGCATGGTGACGCAGGGGGGTCATATGGAGAGAATTAGTCTCTTCCTTATTGACTCTCCTGCGTTTCCTGTGGTGCTGGGCCTACCCTGGTTAGCTTGTCATAACCCCACTGTTTCTTGGCCACAGAGGGCTCTCACGGGGTGGTCTCGAGAGTGCTCAGGTAGGTGTTTAGGGGTTTCCGTTGGTGCTACTATGGTGGAGAGTCCAGACCAGGTCTCCACTGTGCGCATTCCCCCTGAATATGCAGATTGGCTCTCGCCTTCTCCAAAAAGAAGGCTACTCAATTACCTCCTCATCGACGGGGCGATTGTGCGATAGATCTCCTGGTAGACGCTGCACTTCCCAGGAGTCACGTGTATCCCCTCTCACAGGCGGAGACGGAGGCTATGGAAACATATGTCTCCGAATCCCTGCGTCAGGGGTACATTCGGTCCTCCACTTCACCTGTCTCCTCGAGTTTCTTTTTTGTGAAGAAGAAGGAGGGAGGTCTGCGTCCGTGTATTGACTACCGGGGTCTAAATCAGATCAGGGTGAGGTATAGTTACCCGCTACCGCTCATAGGCACAGCGATAGAGTCAATGCACGGGGAGCGCTTCTTCACCAAACTAGATCTCAGGAGCGCTTACAACCTGGTGCGTATCCGAGAGGGAGACGAGTGGAAGACGGCTTTCAGTACCACCTCTGGGCACTATGAGTACCTCGTCATGCCGTACGGGTTGATGAATGCGCCATCAGTCTTCCAAGTTTTTGTAGACGAGATTTTCAGGGACCTGCACGGGCAGGGTGTGGTGGTGTATATTGATGACACTTTGATATACTCCGCTACATACGCCGAGTATGTGTCCCTGGTGCGCAGAGTGCTTGGTCGCCTGTTGGAGCATGACCTGTACGTCAAGGCTGAGAAATGCCTGTTCTTCCAACAGTCCGTCTCCTTCCTAGGGTATCGCATTTCCACGTCAGGGGTGGAGATGGAGAGTGACCGCATTGCAGCCGTGCGTAATTGGCCGACTCCCACCACGGTAAAGGAGGTGCAGCGATTCTTAGGGTTTTCCAACTACTACCGGAGTTTTATCCGGGGTTTTGTTCAGATAGCAGCTCCCATTACCTCACTGCTGAAGGGGGCCCCGGTGCGCTTGCAGTGGTCAGCTGAGGCGGACAGGACCTTTAGGCACCTGAGTGCTCTCTTTACCTCGGCTCCTGTGTTGGCCCATCCGGATCCCTCTTTGGCGTTCATAGTGGAGGTGGATGCGTCCGAGGCTGGGATAGGAGCTGTGCTCTCTCAGCGCTCGAGTACGCCACCGAAGCTCCGCCCCTGTGCCTTCTTCTCGAAGAAGCTCAGCCCGGCGGAGCGAAACTATGATGTGGGGGACCGGGAGCTGTTGGCTGTCGTCAAAGCCTGGAAGGCGTGGAGACATTGGCTTGAGGGGGCTAGACACCCTTTTCACATCTGGACTGACCACCGCAATCTGGAGTACATCTGGGCGGCGAGGAGACTGAACCCTCGCCAGGCAAGGTGGTCCATGTTTTTCACCCGTTTTGTGTTTACCCTTTCCTACAGACCAGGCTCCCAGAATGTTAAGGCAGACGCAGTGTCCCGGCTGTATGACACAGAGGAGCGGCTCATGGATCCCACTCCCATACTCCCTGCCTCTTGCCTGGTGGTGCCGGTAGTGTGGGAGCTGAACGCAGACATTGAGCGGGCGTCACGTGCAGAACCCGCTCCCCTCCAGTGTCCAGCTGGGCGTCTGTACGTTCTGTTTGCTGTCCGCGACCGGCTGATCTATTGGGCACACACGTCTCCCTCCTCTGGTCATCCTGGGATCGGTCAGACGGTGCGCTGTCTTAGTGGGAAGTACTGGTGGCTCACTTTGGTTAAGGACGCGAAGGTTTATGTGTCGTCCTGCTCGGTGTGCGCCCAGTGTATGGCTCCGAGGCACCTGTCCAGAGGTAAGTTACAACTTATACCCGTTCCACAACGGCCGTGGTCGCACCTGTTGGTGGATTTCATAACTGATCTTCCACCTTCACAGTGTAACAACACGATCCTGGTCGTTGTGGATCGTTTTTCTAAGTCCTGTCGTCTCCTCCCTTTGCCCGGTCTCCCTACGGCCCTACAAATTGCGGAGGCCTTGTTTACTCACGTCTTCCGGCACTACGGGGTGCCTGAGGATATAGTGTCTGATCGGGGTCCCCGGGTCTTATTGCCAGGACCGGCCCAGGGGAGTGGGCAGCGTTCGTGCCCTGGGCAGAGATGGCCCAAAACTCACTCCGCCACTCCTCCACTAACCTCTCTCCCTTCCAGTGTGTACTAGGGTATCAGCCGGTTCTGGCTCCTTGACATCAGAGTCAGACTGAGGCTCCTGCGGTGGATGACTGGTTCTGGTGCACGGAAGAAACATGGGATGCCGCATATGTCCACCTTCAGCGCGCCGTGGAGAACAATATGTTTAAAGTAGTCAAGGGGCTGCATTAATCGACATCCACAGTTGGTTAACTGCCTTGCTTAGGGGCAGAATGACGGATTTTTACCTTGTCAGCTCATGGATTCGATCCAGCAACCATTCGGTTACTGCCCCAAAGCTCCTACCCGCCAGGCTACCTGCCATTAGTGACCTGATGTATGTTAGCGAGTTGCGGACTACCAACATATCAGCGCATTGAGGAGATTACCGTGAGTCAACTGCGTTCATGACTCATGACTGCCGGTGTGCCGGTAATATGGCCACTGCAACAGCCCTATTATTGACCGGGGTCCGTCACCTGGGCCGTTTTCCAGTCCTGTGGGCGCGCTCCACCTCAATCTTATTATGATCCATCTGCAGCTTATCATCAATAATTTTCCTCACTTTCTCCTCAGACTTAGATCAGGTTTCATGTGGAGACTCTGGAATTCCATCCACAGTGATGTTATTTTGCCTCTATTTTCTTTTTAGATAATCCTGTTTCCCTTTCATTGTTAAATACATTCACAGACAGTGCTGGTGTTGTTTCTCATGGATTTACAGTTGTCATGTTGCTTCAGTCCTTTTTCAACTAGAGAAGAAGTGCAGACTGTTCTTCAAGTCCTGGACATCTCTAGTCAGATTGTCCAATCTTTGATATTTGAATCTACCAGTATTTGGACAAAGCTTTTGTAGCTATTATCCTGCAGTTGTAACAGCTCCTTGTAGAATTATTATTGTTGGTTTAAAATATCTTTCAGTTCCAGACGAATTCAGTCTGTTGCCTGTCTTTTTCTCTCATTTTTTGTCTTTCCCTCCTAACAGTGCCTAAATATCCACACCATGTCACTCTTTATAAACATTCGGTGTGCCATTATAAATCGTAAAGTAGCATAGTAAGAAATGTGTAAAGTTTGTCCGTTTGTTCAAGTTGGCGGGACTGTTCAGGAATGTGACCTCTCTCCTCTCTCTCCTGGTTAAGCCAGCATAATGTGACTTGCAGGCCTGATGTGGCCTGTAAACCATGCGTTTCCTAAACACCACTGTAAGGACTATATTATGTCATGTGTTGTCATAAAGTAAAATTTTTCTGATAATATTCACCTAGGTACTCATTTGGTGAAAGCCACATGCTTTTACCAGGAAATAATTCAACAACCAAGTTTATGTCATTAACGAATACAGTCATGGCTGGTAACAATTCACTCAAAAGAAAAGACACCATTGGAAATGTGCAAATTGAGCTTTACACCATACAGTGTTAAAAGAACACCCAAAATGACTTACTGTAACACTGTTTTTGTTTAACACTAAAAGGAGTTAACTCTAGATCAACAATATTGTGGAATATAATTAACACTGTGACACTCAGTGGTATTTCTTTCACTAAGGTGTGTTACATCTCAAAATGTAACACTATAATCAGAGTACTTGTTACACTCTGTGTAAAAAGTGGTACCATATGTATTCTGAGATTTAAAAAAACATTAAAAAAATAAGTGTTGATTTAACATTGTAAAATATATTGTGTGGTGAGAGAGATAGAGAGAGAGAGAGAGGCCCTCTAGGTCTTGGTATTGTAAAATTGATACTTCTAGGCTGGGACTCCCAAAAGAAGCACAGAAAACAACTACAATAAATGTTTTGTCTTGTAATGCTTAGGCACGACAGTGCAGTAAGACTGATAATTGTTTACGACAACACTTACCGAATACAGCACCTCGTGGTGGATCCATAGTACTACAGTTCGTGGTAGTCAGTCAACCACTGAAAGTTGACCATCAACTCGATCTGTCCGGACATTATTTTATTATTCAAACTGAACATAGAGAATGTTACAGTGGCGACGAGGATTACACACTAGATGGATTAAAGCAAGAAAACGACCATTTGACAGATTTTTCTTCAAGTCAAGGAAAGGATTGTCACTCGTGAGTAGAAAGCTACCGCTAGCAAGCTAACAAGCTGGTAGCTAGCTAAAAGGACATTGAAATGGCGTCAGTTGGCAATGTAGCAATCGCACCGTTTTGATACTGAGAGTGACCCTAGCTCAGGCTTAAAGAACTGTTGTTGCACCTAGCAGGAGAACAAGTGCACAACATTTATAACAAGCTCAAGGTAGAGGCAGAAATACATGCAGACACAAAACAAAACTTGCTTTATTTTTCACAGAAAAAGAACGTTCATTACCAAGTATACAGTTGAAGTCGGAAATTTACATACAATTTAGCCAAAAATATTTAAACTCAGTTTTTCACAATTCCTGACGTTTAATCCTAATAAAAATTCGCTATCTTAGGTCAGTTAGGATCACCACTTTATTTTAAGAATGTGAATTGTCAGAATAAAAGTAGAGACAATGATTTATTTCAGCTTTAATTTCTTTCATCACATTCCCAGTGGGTCAGAAGTTTACATACACTCAATTAGGATTTGGTAGCATTGCCTTTAAATTGTTTAACTTGGGTCAAACGTTTTGGGTAGCCTTCCACAAGCTTCCCACAATACGTTGGGCGAATTTTGGCCCATTCCTCTTGACAGAGCTGGTGTAACTGAGTCAGGTTAGTAGGCCTCCTTGCTCGCACACACTTTTTCAGTTCTGCCCACAAATTTTCTATAGGATTGAGGTCAGGGCTTTCTGATGGCCACTCCAATACCTTGACTTTGTTGTCCTTAATCCATTTTGCCCCAACTTTGGAAGTATGCTTGGGGTCATTGTTCATTTGGAAGACCCATTTGCGACCAAGCTTTAACTTCCTGACTGATGTCTTGAGATGTTGCTTCAATATATCCACATAATTTTCCTACCTCATGATGCCATCTATTTTGTGAAGTGCACCAGTCCCTTCTGCAGCAAAGCACCCCCACCCACATGCCACCCACATGCTTCACGGTTGGGATGGTGTTCTTCGGCTTGCAAGCCTCCCCCTTTTTCCTCCAACCATAGCGATGGTCATTATGGCCAAACAGTTCTATTTTTGTTTCATCAGACCAGAGGACATTTCTCCAAAACGTACGATCTTTGTCCCCATGTGCAGTTGCAAACCATAGTCTGGCTTTTTTTGGCGGTTTTGGAGCAGTGGCTTCTTCCTTGCTGAGCGACCTTTCAGGTTATGTCGATAAAGGACTCGTTTTACTGTGGATATACATACTTTTGTACCTGTTTCCTCCAGCATCTCCACAAGGTCCTTTGCTGTTGTTCTGGGATTAATTTACACTTTTCGCACCAAAGTACGTTCATCTCTAGGAGACAGAACGCGTCTCCTTCCTGAGCGGTATGACGGCTGTGTGGTCCCATGGTGTTTATACTTGCATACTATTGTTTGTACAGATGAACGTGGTACCTTCAGGCATTTGGAAATTGCTCCCAATGATGAACCAGACTTGTGGAGGTCTACAATGTTTTTTCTGAGGTCTTGGCTGACTTCTTTTGATTTTCCCATGATGTCAAGCAAAGAAGCACTGAGTTTGAAGGTAGGCCTTGAAATACATCCACAGGCACACCTCCAAATGACTCAAAATATGTCAGTTAGCCTATCAGAAGCTTCTAAAGCCATGACATCATTTTCTGGAATTTTCCAAGCTGTTTAAAGGCACAGTCAACTTAGTGTATGTAAACTTCTGACCCTCTGGAATTGTGATACAATGAATTATAAGTGAAATAATCTCTCTGTAAACAATTGTAGGAAAAATTACTTGTGTCATGCGCACAGTAGATGTCCTAACCGACTTGCCAAAACTATAGTTTGTTAACAAGAAATTTGTGGAGTGGTTGAAAAACTAGTTTTAATGACTCCAACCTAAGTGTATGTAAACTTCCAACTTCAACTGTAAATATTCAGAAAAGCCACTCAGAACCTAGATACTTACCACACCAGACTTCGCATTTTGGGAAAGAACTGTGAGTTTGCAGATATTGAAATGGAGATCAAAGCACAATTGATACAAAGCTGGACCTCGTCCAGGCTGCGCAGGAGAGCACTAAGACAGCCTGACATGACTTTAACCGCCCTTCTTGATCATGGAAGATCACTGGAGTTATCTGAAATCCAGGCAACAGGCATATTTCCAGCTAAAACGACACAAGTCCAGCCAACATGCCAACCACACAGGCGTGTACCCTTCCACATCTGAAAGAAAGTCGAAAGGAGCTACAGTCACTGGAGACACTGACACTGACCATCAACTCGATCTGTGTTTGGACTTTATTTTATTATTCATATTGAACATATAGAATATTACAGAGTTGCCTCATTCCAGAGAGTGGTTTCCTTCCCTCTCCTGTTTTTTTAACCTGACTTACAGTAAATGTGGTATAACAAAACAATATAGTATGTGGTTCTTTTAATTGTGTACATATCTTTTTGCGTTGTCATACAAAAGCTGGTCAACATGGGCATGAGACGCAGCCCAAGTTTCTCGCTCTCTACTCCCCCCGGTCCTGTCCTGAGTAGTCTACCGCTCTGTGTTTCTCAGTCCAAACATTGGCCAGCGCTCTGAGAGAGAGAGTCAGCCCCACGTCTTCTGGAAGACAAACAAAAGGAGGACATCCACACAAATTTCTAAACAAATCTTGGGAAAGTTTACAGAGACCACACAACAACATCACAAAAGGCTTAATCTATTTGTAATTAAAAAGTTTCTCCACCATGTCATCCCTCAGAAGAACGTATCCGTCTTCTTGCTTTTCTCTCTGCTTGTTATCCAACCCTGCTTTTCTCTCCGCTTGTTATCCAACCCTGCTTTTCTCTCCGCTTGTTATCCAACCCTGCTTTTCTCTCCGCTTGTTATCCAACCGCTGCTTTTCTCTCCGCTTGTTATCCAACCCTGCTTTTCTTCTCCGCTTGTTATCCAACCTGCTTTTCTCTCGCTTGTTTACAACCCTGCTTTTCTCTCCGTTTTGTTATCCAACCCTGGTTTTCTCTCCGCTTGTTATCCAACCCTGCTTTTCTCTCCGCTTGTTATCCAACCCTGCTTTTCTCTCCCCTTGTTATCCAACCCTGCTTTTCTCTCCGCTTGTTATCCAACCCTGCTTTTCTCTCCGCTTGTTATCCACCCTGCTTTTCTTTCCGCTTGTTATCCAACCCCCTGCTTGTCTCTCCGCTTGTTATCCAACCTGCTTTTCTCTCCGCTTGTTAACCAACCTTGCTTTTCTCTCCGCTTGTTATCCAACCCTGCTTTTCTCTCCGCTTGTTATCCAACCCTGCTTGTCTTCCGCTTGTTATCCAACCCTGCTTTTCTTTCCGCTTGTTATCCAACCCTGCTTTTCTCTCCGCTTGTTATCCAACCCTGCTTTTCTCTCCGCTTGTTAACCAACCTTGCTTTTCTCTCCGCTTGTTATCCAACCCTGCTTTTCTTCCGCTCGTTATCCAACCCTGCTTTTCTCTCCGTTTGTTATCCAACCCTGCTTTTCTCTCCACTCGTTATCCAACCCTGCTTTCCTCTCCGCTTGTTATACAACTCTGGTTTTCTCTCCGCTTGTTATCCAACCCTGGTTTTCTCTCCGCTTGTTATCCAACCCTGCTTTTCTTCCGTTTGTTATCCAACCCTGCTTTTCTCTCCGCTTGTTATCCAACCCTGCTTTTCTCTCCGCTTGTTATACAACCCTGGTTTTCTCTGCCAGTTGTTCCAGTAATACAATCTGCTAGTGTGTGTGGTGTGTGTGTGTGTGTGTGTGTGGTGTTTGTGTGTGTGTGTGTGTGTGTGTGGTGTGTGGTGTGTGTGTGTGTGTGTGTGTGTGTGTGTTGTGTGGTGTGTGTTGTGGTGTGTGTGTGGTTGTGTGTGTGTGCATATGTTGTCAGTCTGTGCGTGTGTGCATTTGTTGTTTGCATGCTTGTGTGTGTGTTGAAGTCCAAGGCAGGCTTTGTGTCCTGAATAAGCACCCCCCCCCCCCTTAAATGAAGTTTTACTAGAACACAGGCTCTTTACCAGGGGGGGAAAAACAACGTTGTAGCTGCTTCCTGTAACCATGCTTTTACCACCATGCTTAAACCCACCAATAAATGTAAACGAGCACAGTCATAATATTATGGTCTGGCATCAGGTGAATACGATGTCTTCTCTCCCTCTCTGCCTTTTCCAGTGGAGGAACGGGCTCTGGTGTTAGAGAAATATCAATCATCAACGCATGTTATTACACACGCACTCACTCCATCTGTTCTCTTTGCTCTCGCTCTCTGTGTCTCTGACACACACTCTTTGTCAGAGTGAGTGGGCACAGTCTCAGTGCCTGCAGTTAAATGTCACTTGTTCTTTCCTTACACGTGGGGTGGGTGAATGGGCGCAGCCCTCGTGCGTGTGTGTTTGTGTGTTCATTCACATGTGTGTGTTCTCTGATGTAAAGGAAAACTGTGGGGTTTTGCAATATATATATGCGCTCTCCCTGGCTGAACGTGTGGCAGATCCAGTGAAAATAAATAGCAGTTCTCCCCTAAGTAAAAGGCTGGAAAAAGCTTAGCTACATTATTAAAATAGCAACTACGGTGATGTAGGAGCTGAGCTTGTTGATTTTCCTCTCTCTCTTACGTTGGACCAAGAAGGAATGAATGGGGAGAGAGAGAGACTTAGTGGTAGTGGTATGATTGAGTGCGTCTTTGTGTGTGTATTTTTGTGCCTGAATAATCATGTGTGAAAAGTGTAATTGTAGGTGTACAGCATTGAGAGGTAGGGATCGAACCCAGGACTCCAGAGTGGGACACGTTACTACTGCTCTAAGAATGCTTGCTATCTTGGGGGAGTGGTAATAAACATTTATAAAAAAATCTAAAAATCCTCGATTGAACAGTCAGAAGGAAGTACAGTAGATGGGGGAACTAGGCAATAAAGAGGACACAGAGAGAAACGTTTAAGGGCTTAGACAGGAGAGGCCGAGTCGGCACTCGTACAGTATCCCCGTTAACAGGGGATATCTGTTAGTCCAGAGTCGTCGACGTTCGCCGCGTGCACATAGCAAAGCAACGCAGTATTTCGTTCCACTGGAAGTGGCCTGCTCGCCTCCCTACCTCTGAGGAAGTACAGTTCCCGCTCAGCCCAGTCAAAACTGTTCGCTGCTCTGGCACCCCAATGGTGGAACAAACTCCCTCACGACGCCAGGTCAGCGGAGTCAATCACCACCTTCCGGAGACACCTGAAACCCCACCTCTTTAAGGAATACCTAGGATAGGATAAAGTAATCCTTCTAACCCCCCCCTTAAAAGAGTTAGATGCACTATTGTAAAGTGGTTGTTCCACTGGATATCATAAGGTGAATGCACCAATTTGTAAGTCGCTCTGGATAAGAGCGTCTGCTAAATGACTTAAATGTAAATGTAAGTANTGGTTGTTCCACTGGATATCATAAGGTGAATGCACCAATTTGTAAGTCGCTCTGGATAAGAGCGTCTGCTAAATGACTTAAATGTAAATGTAAGTAATTCGTTTTAAATGGTGACTCTGTGGGACACTCGCCGGACAAGGCTGCGCTGCGAAAGTCGTCCTGCATGCATTTCATTTTTCAAACATTTCAGCAGTAGAAAAGGAAGTTACAAAACTATGGATAATGAGGGCATTATCTCTTTTATGCACCGCTTACTAAATATTTAAAATAAGATTTATTACTCATTTTTCATGAAGTACAGAACCAGTCACAAGTTTGGACACATCTACTCATTCAAGTAAAAACATTTTTTTTCTACATTGTATTCAAATAGTGAAGACTATTAAATAACACATATGGTATCATGTATTAACCTAAAAAGTGTTAAACAAATCAAAATTCTTCAATGTAGCCAGCCTTTGACTTGATGACTGCTTTGCACACTTTTGGCATTCTCTCAACCAGCTTCATCTGGAATGCTTTTCCAACAGTCTTGAAGGAGTTCCCACATTTGCTGAGCACTTGTTGGCTGCTTTTCCTTCACTCTGTGGCCCAACTCATCCCAAACCATCTCAATTGGTTTGAGGTCGGGTGATTGTGGAGGCCAGGTCATCTGATGCAGCACTCCATCACTCTCCTTCTTAGTCAAATAGCCCTTACACAGCCTGGAGGTGTGTTGGACCATTTTCCTGTTGAAAAACAATTGATAGTCCCACTAAGCGCAAACCAGATGGGATGGTGTATCGCTGCAGAATGCTGTAGTAGCCAGGCTGGTTAAGTATCGCTTGAATTCTAAATAAATCACAGACAATGTCACCAGCAAAGCACAGCATCACACCTCATTTTTTCATATTGGTGTCCTTTCGTAGTGGTTTCTTTGCAGCAATTCGACCGTGAAGGCCTGATTCACGCAGTCTCCTCTGAACAGTTGATGTTGAGATGTGTCTGTTACTTGAACTCTACGAAGCATGTATTTGGGCTGAAATTTCCGAGGCTGGTAACTCTAATGAACTTATCCTCTGTAGCATAGGTAACTCTGGATCTTCCTTTCCTGTGGCGTTCCTCATGAAAACCAGTTTTATCATAGCACTTGAAGAAACTTTCCAAATTCCTGAAAACCTTATTGTCTTAAAGTATATAAGGATTGCCGTTGCTCTTTGCTTATTTGAGCTGTTCTCGCCATAATATGGACTTGGTATTTTACCAAATAAGGCTTTCTTCTGTATACCAACCCTACCTTGTCACAACACCACTATTTGGCTCAAATGCATTAAGAAGGAAAGAAATTCCTCAAATGAACTTTTCACACCTGTTAATTGAAATGCATTCCAGGTGACTACCTCTTGAAGCTGGTTGAGAGAATGCCAAGAGTATGCAAAGCTGTCATGAAGACAAAGGGTGGCTACTTTGAAGAATTTCAAATAGAAAATATATTTTGATTTGATTAACCTTTTCACACGTACCAACAAACAGGTGTGATCATTCTACAGTGGTCCTTGCAGCTTACACTCAAACCAGTTTGATTAGAACGCTTATATAGAGCTTACAGTTTCGATTGACGCAACTGTCAGCATTGAGCTATCCACACTGATTTTTCACAGAAACATTTTTCACAAGCACAGTTGTCGTGTCTTTGGCATCATTAAACTGAAGACTTATTTAATCAAATCAATTCTCTGTATTTATTATTACGTGATTATTCTAATCATGTAAATGTAATTAACTAGGAAGTCAGGGCACCAAGGAAAATATTCAGATTACAAAGTTATAATTTTCCTAATACAACTTTTCAGATATTTTAATATCTGATCAATTAGTCTTCTAATTAATGAATTATTCTTTACCTCATGTTAGTTTCATTCCAAATGTCGTAAATTGTTGGTTATCTGCACGAACCCAGTCTTCACTATAAATCATCCATACATCAATTGTCTCAATCATTTATTTATTAACTAACTAAATAATCACAGAAATGCACATACAAACAAAGTAGATATGGTTGCAAGGAAATGATAGGGGATGTGCCCTATTGGGCTAAACCGGTATTACGGCTTGATGGACAAAAGGGAAGTGGGTGTAGACTGAGAAAGGCGGGAATTAAGCAAATGAGTCACTACACACTTGATAATCATATTCATTGAAATGCTAATTCTTTGCACATGAACGCTCACTCATTCGGGAACAATTGCAATCAATATATTTACGCTCAGTGTGTCATCGTGATCTCTGTTGGAATCGTCCGTCTTTCTGTTGGAGAGTTTGTCCGCCCTCTCTCTCTCTTCCGTGGTTAGAATGGATAGTTCAGAGTCCCATTCAGAAATGTTGTTATAGAATAGATGTTTCGGCAGTTGTCGGCCTTCGCATTCAATGGTATAGAATTCCTAGCTGCAGACTAGTAATTAGTATCAAAGATTTGCTCTTATTCTGTCGGTACGATAGTCTCAGAGTTTAACCACGTGGTATGGTTAACTTTTTAGGGATAGGGGGCAGCATTTTCACTTTGGATGAATAGCGTGCCCAGAGTGAACTGCCTCCTACTCTGTCCCAGATGCTAATATATGCATATTATTATTACTATTGGATAGAAAACACTCTGAAGTTTCTAAAACTGTTTGAATGATGTCTGTGAGTATAACAGAACTCATATAGCAGGCAAAACCCAGAGAAATACAGGAAGTGGGAATTCTGAGGCTGGTCGATTTTCAACTCATCGCCTATTGCCATCCCAGTGGGATATGGATATGTTTGCACTTCCTACGGCTTCCACTAAATGTCAACAGTCTGTAGAATGTTGAATGAAGCTTCTACTGTGACGTTGAGCCGGATGGGAGCTGTTTGAGTCAGTGGTCTGGGAGAGAGCCAGGTCCTGGTCACACGCATTCCACATTATATCGACTTGCGTTCCATTACTTCTATAGACACAAAGGAATTCTCCGGTTGGAACGTTATTGAATATTTATGATAACAACATCCTAAAGATTGATTCTATACTTAGGTTGACAAGTTTATTCGACCTGTAATATAACTTTTTTGAAGTTTTCGTCCGACGTTTGCCTGGACCTGGACGAGCGTTTGGATATGTGTACTAAATGTGCTAACAAAAGTAGCTACTTGGACATAAATGATGAACATTATCGAACAAAACAACAATTTATTGTGGAACTAGTATTCCTGGGAGTGCATTCTGATGAAGATCATCAAAGGTAAGGGAATATTTATAATGTAATTTCGTATTTCTGTTGACTCTAACATGGCGGAGAAATGTTGTTTCTATCTGAGCGCCGTCTCAGATTATTGCATGGTTTGCTTTTTCCGTAAAGTTTTTTTGAAATCTGACACAGCGGTTGCATTAAGAACAAGTGTATCTTTAATTCTATGTAAAACATGTATCTTTCATCAAAGTTTATGATGAGTATTTATGTTATTTGACGTGGCTCTCTGCAATTTCTCAGGATATTTTGGAGGCATTTCTGAACATGGCGCAAATGTAAACTGAGGTTTTTGGATATAAATATGAACTTAATCGAACAAAACATATATGTATTGTGTAACATGAAGTACTATGAGTGTCATCTGATGAAGATCATCAAAGGTTAGGGATTAATTTTATCTCTATTTGTGCTTTTTGTGACTCCTCTCTTTGGCTGAGAAAATGGCTGTGTTTTTCTGTGGCTATGTACTGAGCTAACATAATTGCTTGGTGTGCTTTCCCCGTAAATCCTTTTTGAAATCAGACATGTTCGATAATGTCCATTACTTATGTCCAATTAGCTAATTTTGCTAGCATGTGTAGTACACATGTCCAAACGCTCGCACAGATGCAGGCAAACGTCAGACGAAAACTTCAAAAAGTTATATTACAAGTCGAATAAACTCGTCAAACTTAGTAGAGAATCAATCTTCAGGATTTTGTTATCATATATATCCAATAACGTTCCAACCGGAGCATTCTTTTCAGTCTCTATAAGTAATGGAACGCATGACGATATCATGAGGAAAGTGTGTGACCAAGAACTGGCACTCTGCTAGACCACTGACTCAAACACCTCCCATCCGGTCCCACAACACAGCATAAGCTTCATTCCACGTTCTACTGACTGTTGACTGTTGACATCTAGTGGAAGGCGTAGGACGTGCAAACAGATCCATATATTACAGGGAATTGAATAGGCGATGACTTTAACATCGACCACTCTCAGAATTCTCACTTCCTGTTTGGATTTTTTCTCTGGTTTTTGCCTGCCATATGAGTTCTGTTATACTCACAGACATCATTCAAACAGTTTTAGAAACTTCGGAGTGTTTTCTATCCAATAGTAATAATAATATGCATATATTAGCATCTGGGACAGAGTAGGAGGCAGTTCACTATGGGCATGCAATTCATCCAAAAGTGAAAATGCTGCCCCCTATATCAAAGAAGTTAACCAACAATGCAGTTTTAAGAAAAATACGTATTAAGTAAAAAATAGATAGGAAAAAAATAAGAAATGAAAGTAACAAATAATTAACGAGCAGCTGTAAAATAAAAATAGTGAGGCTATATACAGGGAATACTGGTACAGATTCAATGTGCGGGGACACCGGTTAGTCGAGGTAATATGTGCATGTAGGTAGAGTTAAAGTTGGTTGTTGATCATTGCAACCCTTTTGATGTCTTGCAATAGATTTTCAAGCCAATTTAAGTCACAACTGTAATTTGAACATTCAATGTCATCTTGGTAAGCAACTCCAGTGTATATTTGGCCTTGTGTTTTAGGTTATTGTCCTGCTGAAAGGTGAATTTGTCTCCCAGTGTCTTTTGGAAAGCAAACTGAACCAGGATTTCCTCTAGGATTTTGCCTGTGCTTAGCTCTATTCTGTTTATTTTTATCCCCCCAAAAACTCCCCAGTCCTTTAAGATGACAAGCATACACATAACATGATGCAGCCACCACCATGATTGATAATATGAAGAGTGGTACTCAGTGGTGTGTTGGGTTGGATTTGCTCCAAACACAGCGTTTTATATTCCGGACATGAAGTTAATTTCTTTCCAACATTTTTGCAGTTTTACTTTAGTGCCTTATTGCAAACAGGATGCATGTTTTGGAATATTTTTTCATTCTGCAATGGCTTCCTTCTTTTCACTTTGTCATTTAGGTTAGCCTGTTATGGCTGCAGCCCGACACCGGTACACCTATGACAACATCCAGCTCAAGTGCAGGGCGCGAAATTCAAAATCTATTTTTTTTAAATATTTAACTTTCACACATTAACAAGTCCAATACAGCATTTGAAAGATAAACATCTTGTGAATCCAGCCAATGTGTCCGATTTTTAAAATGTTTTACAGCGAAAACACCACGTATATTTATGTTAGTTCACCACCAAATACAAAAGAGGACAGACATTTTTCACAGCAACAGGTAAGCAATGCACAAAGCCAACCTAACTAACCAAGATCCAACCAAACAAACCTAGAAACAACTTCCTCAGATGACAGTCCTATAACATGTTACACAATAAATCTATGTTTTGTTCGAAAAATGTGCATATTTGAGCTATAAATCAGTTTTACATTACTGCTACCATCATAGCTACAGTCAGAAATCGCACGGGAGTAGCCAGAGTAAATACAGACACCAACGTCAACTACCTAATTACTCATCATAAAACATTTCAGAAAAAATATATGGTGTATAGCAAATGAAAGACAAAGATCTTGTGAATACAGCCAATATTTCCGATTTTTTAAGTGTTTTACAGCGAAAACACAATATAGCGTTATATTAGCTTACTGCAATAGCTAACACACAACAGCATTGATTCCAAGTAATCGGTAGCGATAGCACAGTTCGACAGATATATGAAATAGCATCCCAAATTGGGTCCTTATCTTTGTTGATCTTCCATCAGAATGTTCTCCAAGGGGTCCTTTGTTCAGAACCGTCTTTATTTGGATCCAGAACGAACTCTTTCCCTCTTGAATTAGCAAGCACACTGGCCGTGCGGCGCTAACCTCTCCTTCTTGAACAAATTCTTCCAACGCATCACGCCTAAAGTCCCGAATAAATTTCAATAATATAATTAAACTATATTGAAAAAACATACTTTAGGATGATATTGTGACATGTATCAAATAAAATCGAAGCCGGAGATCATATTCCACCTATAACGAGGGTTTTCCAGGAGGCGATTCCAGGTCCAATTTCGCGCCCAAGAAAAAAAATTAAGTGCGCAACTCTCACTCCAAGAGGTTGTATTCAATCCCAGAACGAGATAATCAAGTCATTTCTGCTCTCACTTCCGCATGACACCCAGGGGAAGGTGTATGACGTGTTTCTACAGTCCTAAGTGACATGCCCTTTTATAGACAAGCTCTTGAAGAGAGACATCGCTTTTGGAAATCTCACTTCCGGATAGGAAATGGGCTGTAAAAAGAGTTCTGTTCCACTTAGAGAAATAATTCAAACGGTTTTAGAAACTAGAGACTGTTTTCTATCCAATAGTAATAATAATATGCATATTGTACGAGCAAAAATTGAGTAAGAGGCCGTTTGAAAATGGGCACCTTTTTCCAGTTATTCAATACGCCCCCTGCAGCCATAACAGGTTAATATTGTGGGGTAACTACAATGTTGTTGATCCATCCTCAGTTTTCTCATATTAAAGCCATTAATAAACATATTAGGCACATTTGAGCAGTCTTGATACAACATTTTGAACAGAAGTGCAATGGTTCATTGGATCAGTCTAAAACTTTGCAAATACACTGCTTCCATCTAGTGGCCAAAATCTAAATTGCACCTGTGCTGGAATAATACATTATGGCCTTTCGCTTGCCTTTCAAAGATTATGGTAAAAAAAAAAAAAAAAAACGGTTGGTTTTCTCTTTGTTATCTTTTACCAGATCTATTGTGTTCTATTCTCCTACATTCCTTTCATATTTCCACAAACTTCAAAGTGTTGGAAAAGCAATAACAGGTGAAGCTGGTTGACATAATGCCAAGAGTGTGCAAAGCTGTCATCAAGGCAAAGGGTGGCTACTTTGAAGAATCTCAAATATAAAATATATTTTGATTTGTGTAACACTTTTTTGGTTACTTCATGATTCCATGTGTTATATCATAGTTTTAATGTCTTCACTATTAGAAAAGAGTACAAATAAAGAAAAACCCTTGATTGAGTAGGTGTGTCCAAACTTTTGACTGGTACTGTATGTACATTTTGGTATTTAAGATTTGGGGTATTGTGTGTAGATTGATGAGTGAATTTCTGTTTTTAATCAATTTTAGAATAAGGCTGTAGCATAACAAAACGTGGAAAAAGTCAAAGCGTCTGAATTCTTTCCGAACAAACTGTAAGTTATCATCCACATAAAACTGCACTATATATACAAAAGTATGTGAACACCCCTTTAAATGAGTGGTTCGGCTATTTCAGCAACACCCGTTGCTGACAGGTGTATTTAATCGAGCACACAGCCGTGTAATCTCCATAGACAAACACTGGCAGTAGAATGGCCTCACTGACGAGCTCAGTGACTTTCAACGTGGCACCGTCATAGGATGCCACCTTTCCAATAAGTCAGTTCGTCAAATTTCTGCCATGCTAGATAGAGCTGCCCCGGTCAACTTTAAGTGCTGTTATTGTGAAGTGAAAATGTCTAAGCGCAACAACGGCTCAGCCACGAAGTGGCAGGCCACACAAGCTCACAGTAAGGGACTGCCGGTGACCTAACTACCGAGTGGCGTAGTGGTCTAAGGCACTGCAAGGCAGTGGTAGCCGTGCCCCTAGAGATCCTGGTTCGAGTCCAGGCTCTGTTTTGGCTGGGTCGTGTTTCGGAGGACGCACGAATCGTGACCTTTGCCTCTCCCGAGTCCGTGTGGGCATTGCAGCGATGAGACAAGACTGTAACTACCAATTGGATACCACAAAAAAGGGGTAAAAAAAGTATTTAAAAAAATCTCTACCGAGATCCAAACTTCCTCTGGAAGCAACGTCAGCACAATAATTGTTAGTCGGAAGCTTCATAAAATGGGTTTCCATGGCCGAGCACCCGCACATAAGCCTAAGATCCCCATGAGCAATGCCAAGTTCCGGCTGGAGTGGTGTATTGCTCAACACCATTGGCCTCTGGAGCAGAGGAAACACGTTCTCTGGAGTAATTACTCACGCTTCACCGTCCGACGGACACACCTGGGTTTGGCGGATGCCAGGAGAACGCTACCTGCCAGAATGCATAGTGCCAACTGTAAAGTTTGGTGGAGGAGGAATAATGGTCTGGGGCTGTTTTTCATGGTTCGGGCTTAGCCCCTTAGTTCCAGTGAAGGGAAATCTTAACGCTACAGCATACAATGACATTCTAGACAATTCTGTGCTTACAACTTTGTGGCAAGTTTCCTTTTTCAGCATGATATTGCCCCCATGCACAAAGCGAGGTCCATACATAAATGGTTTCTTGAGATCGGTGTGGAAGAACTTGACTGCCCTTCCCAGAGCCCTGACCTCAACGCCATCAAACACCTTTGGGATGAATTGGAACGCCGACTGCGAGCCAGGCCTAATTGCCCAACATCAGTGCCCAACCTCACTAATGCTCTTGTGGCTGAATGGAAGCAAGTCCCCGTAGCAATGTTCCAACATCTAGTGGAAATTCTTCCCAAAAGAGTGGAGGCTGTTATAGCAGTGTGCACATACTTTTGGTCATGTAGTGTATGTTGTTATTGGAAAAGATTATTCTTGTTGATGTACAAGGCTGAATAAATAGTAAATCCGCTAATATATTATAAGAAAATCTGTGAGGGTACAGGTATGCTACTGATCTGACATTTGGTTCAAGAGTAAGCTGCTACAGTGGCTCGAGTAAGATAGAATTGAACATGTGTAAGAGTATTGATATGTGGGGTATTCCAGTAACTGTGATACACAGACACACACACGCACACTATGAGTCAGCGCTTTGGAATGTGTGTTGCCTGCTTAGGTCTCAGCTGGAAGCTCCAGACATGAGATAAGATGGATAACATGATGACTGTCTGCCTGGCTGCAGGACAATTACCCCAAAACTGTCATAGCCCTGTCACTCTGGCCCCAGCACACACCAAGGTTATTATAGTAAAGTATAGCTGAAACTTTAAAAAAAAACTAATCATGAAAAAATGATTGAGTAAAAATAAATTAAATATTTTACAAACCCGTTTTGAAAATTAAAACTATGCAAAAACTATTATCTTTGACTCCAAAACTAACAAAAAAACACTATGAATTATGTTCAGTTATCATTTTTGTCATGAATTTAGGGCAAAAATGTATGGGATTGTCAAGCTTTTTGCTGAGTTTCAAGCTACTTAATCTGGCAGGTAAATGCTGCCAGGAGATGGCGATGTTTTAAATAGGCCTAGTTTGTGCATCACTATTAGTCTCTCTCTTCTAGATAGATGGGTTGCTTGCCTAGCTTACGATGCTCCAAGGTCTGGGATATCCGAGACTACATCACTGTCACCAGAGAGGAAGAGGCAAAGCGAGAGTGTTACTCCGCCCAAAATCTCTCCACATTAAGCAGATCTTTAATAATTAAGCAAGTGACGAGACTTGTATGGGTGTAATGAGAGAGTGTCGAATTTAGTCAAGATAAAAATTGATTGCTATTTAGATACATCAGGCTTAGTAGAAGTTTCGTAATGCTTGGTTGTTATGAGTGTACTGATATGCACTGACTGTACAAAACGTTTGCTTTTTCCATGACATAGACTGACCAAGCCTTGAGACAATTGAGACATGGATTGTGTATGTGTGCCATTCAAAGGGTGAATGGGCAAGACAAAAGATTTAAGTGCCTTTGAACTGGGTGTGTCAAGAAGTGCAACACACTGGTTTTTCACGCTCAACAGTTTCCGGTGTGTATCAAGAATGGTCCGCCGCCACAAAGGACACCAGCAACTTGACACAACTGTGGGAAACATTGGAGTCAACATGAGCCAGCATCCCTGTGGAACGCTTTCGACACCTTGTTTTGAATTGAGGCTGTTCTGAGGGCAAAAGGGGTCGCAACTCAATATTAGGAAGCTGTTCCTAATGTTTTGCACTCTCAGTGTATATGTGTGTACACGAGTGTGTGTGTCTGTGTGTGTTTGTGTGTCTGAATGTGCACTTGTGTGTGCCGAATTCAGTTTAATTTCAGTTCGTTTTCAGACCTGATTTGCTAGTTTTTATTTAGTTTCGGGTTTTAGTGTTAGGGAAAGAAAGTACGTGGGGGCCAGGCTAGTAGCCATTTGTATTGTATAGTTTTTTTGTGATGTCACTTCTTGCAACTGGGGGTCAGTAATACAGTACATGAGGTGATGGGTCAGAGCCCTATACCACATACCTGGTTTGAGGAGTTAGTACCACCAAAGTGGCTCACCTTTTAGCCAGATACATTTCTATGGCAACGAATCCTTCAGAACTAACTTGCTCCGGGGAAGGCTAACTCAGGGCTAACTCCATTTGTCCTGAATGAACTGTCTGAGCCGCGAGTTGAGGACCAATAAAATCAGATTCCCTCCCAAAGATTGCATCATCATTCCCTTCATTTGAAGATATGCAATAAAAATACAAAAGGATTAGCAAAAAAAATAAAAAATTCGACCATTACACATTTAGTAATGACAGACTGCATTACAAACTTCATGCTAGAAGTCTTCTCGGATCTTGAAATTGAGATTTTATCTGTGAAATTCGACCATTACACATTTAGTAATGACAGACTGCATTACAAACTTCATGCTAGAAGTCTTCTCGGATCTTGAAATTGAGAATTTATCTGTGAAATTCGACCATTACACATTTAGTAATGACAGACTGCATTACAAACTTCATGCTAGAAGTCTTCTCGGATCTTGAAATTTAGATTTTATCTATGAAATTCCCATCCGACACTGACAGGACCCGCTACTTTATTTGAAAATCAATAACCAATCTGATTAGGATCCGAGGTGGACCAGATGCCTTTTATTTGTTAATGTTTCTTTTTTATATATATTTTGCTTGAGCACGCATAAATCAAATCAAATCAAGTTTATTTTATATAGCCCTTCGTACATCAGCTAATATCTCGAAGTGCTGTACAGAAACCCAGCCTAAAACCCCAAACAGCAAGCAATGCAGGTGTAGAAGCACGGTGGCTGGGAAAAACTCGTTAGAAAGGCCAAAACCTAGGAAGAAACCTAGAGAGGAACCAGGCTATGAGGGGTGGCCAGTCCTCTTCTGGCTGTGCCGGGTGGAGATTATAACAGAACATGGCCAAGATGTTCAAAATGTTCATAAATGACCAGCATGGTCAAATAATAATCAGGAATAAATGTCAGTTGGCTTTTCATAGCCGATCATTAAGAGTTGAAAACAGCAGGTCTGGGACAGGTAGCACGTCCGGTGGACAGGTCAGGGTTCCATAATCGCAGGCAGAACAGTTGAAACTGGAACAGCAGCAAGGCCAGGTGGACTGGGGACAGCAAGGAGTCATCATGCCCGGTAGTCCTGACGCATGGTCCTAGGGCTCAAGTCCTCCGAGAGAGAGAGAGAAAGAAAGAGAGAAGGAGAGAATTAGAGAGAGCATACTTAAATTCACACAGGACACCGGATAAGACAGGAGAAGTACTCCAGATATAACCAACTGACCCTAGCCCCCCGACACATAAACTACTGCAGCATAAATACTGGAGGCTGAGACTTCTTTTCCTCAAAGAAGTTCATGAATTTATCACTCCTGAAGTGAAAGCCATCCTCTCTTGGGGAATGCTGCTTTTTAGTTAGCTTTGCAACAGTATCAAAAATAAATTTTGGATTGTTCTTATTTTCCTCAATTAAGTTGGAAAAGTAGGATGATCGAGCAGCAGTGAGGGCTCTTCGATACTGCACGGTACTGTCTTTCCAAGCTAGTCGGAAGACTTCCAGATTGGTGTGGCGCCATTTCAGTTCCAATTTTCTGGAAGCTTGCTTCAGAGCTCGGCTATTTTCTGTATACCAGGGAGCTAGTTTCTTATGACAAATGTTTTTCGTTTTTAGGGGTGCAACTGCATCTAGGGAATTGCGCAAGGTTAAATTGAGTTCCTCAGTTAGGTYGTTAACTGATTTTTGTCCTCTGACGTCCTTGGGTAGGCAGAAGGAGTCTGGAAGGGCATCAAGGAATTTTTGTGTTGTCTGAGAATTTATAGCACGACTTTTGATGCTCCTTGGTTGGGGTCTGAGCAGATTATTTGTTGCGATTGCAAACGTAATAAAATGGTGGTCCGATAGTCCAGGATTATGAGGAAAAACATTAAGATCTACAACATGTATTCCATGGGACAAAACTAGGTCCTGAGTATGACTGTGGCAGTGAGTAGGTCCAGAGACATGTTGGACAAAACCCACTGAGTCGATGATGGCTCCAAAAGCCTTTTGGAGTGGGTCTGTGGACTTTTCCATATGAATATTAAAATCACCAAAAATTAGAATATTATCTGCTATGACTACAAGGTCCGATAGGAATTCAGGGAACTCAGTGAGGAACGCTGTATATGGCCCAGGAGGCCTGTAAACAGTAGCTATAAAAAGTGATTGAGTAGGCTGCATAGATTTCATGACTAGAAGCTCAAAAGACGAAAATGTCATATTTTTTTTCTGTAAATTGAAATTTGCTATCGTAAATGTTAGCAACACCTCCGCCTTTGCGGGATGCACGGGGGATATGGTCACTAGTGTAACCAGGAGGTGAGGCCTCATTTAACACAGTAAATTCATCAGGCTTAAGCCATGTTTCAGTCAGGCCAATCACATCAAGATTATGATCAGTGATTAGTTCATTGACTATAACTGCCTTTGAAGTGAGGGATCTAACATTAAGTAACCCTATTTTGAGATGTGAGGTATCACGATCTCTTTCAATAATGGCAGGAATGGAGGAGGTCTTTATCCTAATGAGATTGCTAAGGCGAACACCGCCATGTTTAGTTTTGCCCAACCTAGGTCGAGGCACAGACACAGTCTCAATGGGGATAGCTGAGCTGACTACACTGACTGTGCTATTGGCAGATTCCACTAAGCTGGCAGGTTGGCTAACAGCCTGCTGCCTGGCCTGCACCCTATTTCATTGTGGAGCTAGAGGAGTTAGAGCCCTGTCTATGTTGGTAGATAAGATGAGAGCACCCCTCCAGCTAGGATGGAGTCCGTCACTCCTCAGCAGGTCAGGCTTGGTCCTGTTTGTGGGTGAGTCCCAGAAAGAGGGCCAATTATCTACAAATTCTATCTTTTGGGAGGGGCAGAAAACAGTTTTCAACCAGCGATTGAGRTGTGAGACTCTGCTGTAGAGCTCATCACTCCCCCTAACTGGGAGGGGGCCAGAGACAATTACTCGATGCCGACACATCTTTCTAGCTGATTTACACGCTGAAGTTATGTTGCGCTTGGTGACCTCTGACTGTTTCATCCTAACATCGTTGGTGCCGACGTGGATAACAATATCTCTATACTCTCTACACTCGCCAGTTTTAGCTTTAGCCAGCACCATCTTCAGATTAGCCTTAACGTTAAACGTTAACACTGGTAAACAGTGTATGATCGCTGGGTGATTCGTTTTAAGTCTAATACTACGGGTAATGGAGTCGCCAATGACTAGGGTTTTCAATTTATCAGAGCTAATGGTGGGAGCCTTCGGCGTCTCAGACCCCGTAACGGGAGGAGTAGAGACAAGAGAAGACTCGGCCTCAGACTCCGACTCGCTACTTAATGGGGAAAACCGGTTGAAAGTTTCTGTCGGCTGAAGGAGCGACACCAGTTGAGCATTCCTACAGCATTTCCCTCCAGAAGCCATGAGAAAGTTGTCCGGCTGCGGGGACTGTGCGGGGGGGATTTATACTACTATCTGTACTTACTGGTGGCACAGACGCTGTTTCATCCTTTCCTACACTGAAATTACCCTTGGCTAACGATTGCGTCTGAAGCTGGGCTTGCAGCACAGCTATCCTCGCCATAAGGCGATCGTTCTCCTGTATATTATGAGTACAGCGACTGCAATTAGAAGACATCATGTTAATGTTACTACTTAGCTTCGGCTGTTGAAGGTGCTGACGAACCATGTCCAGATAAAGCGTCCGGAGTGAAAAAGTTGAATGAGGGAAAAAAGTTGTGAGGGAAAAACTAAAAATATAAACATAGTATCTTACATCCATTGCGAATGACAATCGTTTCTCACTGTATCTGAAAAAATCTTTCCCACACTCTCCTTCTTGATAGGTTTATGTGACCACTGAGCTTTGGTGTGAAATAGCAACGTTTTGCTGATCCCATATCTCCAGTGGAAACATAATCAAATAGGCTACCTGAACACGCAAATACAGCTGTATCTGTTCATTGGCCCAGGAAACAGTGAGGGCCCAGTTGAAACAATGTTGCAAGTTAGCTATAGAGAGTTAGAGAGCTCAAGCTCAGAGAGAGAGGGAGGCAGACAGGCGGAGAAGAGAGATTCATGCTTTTGACTGAACCAACTGCCATGCGTAGTAAATGTGATTCATAGAGGATATTTATTTTCATCAGGATATTTATTCTTCAAATATCATTTCTGATCTTGTCAGTATTTTACGTATTTTCAGACAGATCCGTGGTCCGTGGCCAATGAGCATGATCCGACCTGGAATCCGAGGGTTAACTACAGAACTTTGGATCTCGAGTAATCGGGTTAAGGTATATCTGTGAAGACTTCTACTTCACGCACAGTAAGACTTTTGTAAAAATATTTTATCAATAGGAGTGGGAAGTATGGTGTTTCTGCATTGAGAAGCACACCATAGCACACCAAAAACAGCACTAACAATTAGTAATAAAATAAAGTTACCATAGCCTGCTAAATTTGCAAGACAACTTTTGTTTCATTTTGATATCGGCACAAATAAAAATGTGGCACTATCTCGCCAATGGGTTGATGTTTCAGCATTGTCTCAATGAAGAGTTCGGTGTTTGACTAGCCATGTCCGACAAGCACAGTTACAAGCCTCGTAGAGTTAGCTGCAGGCGGACGGGCAATATCCACTATCGTAATACTGATGAAGCCTGAGCTGGAATGTGAAGCTAACTGAAGCTGAATACCCAGCCCATAGGTTAGGTTAGGTTTAAAGGAAGTCAGCAGTTGCTACATTCATTTTTGGAATATACAGTATCTTCAGAAAGTATTCTCACCCCTTAACTTTTTACATGTTTTGTTGTGTTACATCCTGAATTTAAAATGGATTACATTGAGATGTTGTGTCACTGGCCTACACACAATACCCCATAATGTCAATGGAATTATGCTGAAATGTCTTGAGTCAATAAGTATTCAATCCCTTTGTTATGGCAAGCCAAAATAAGTTCAGGAGTAAAAATGTACTTAAGTGCGCCTTGAATTCTAATAAATTGCTGATAGTGTCACCAGCACAGCACCATCACACCATCACACCTCCTCCGTGCTTCACGGTGGGAAAGACACATGCGGAGATCATCAGCCCAAAGGACAGATTTCCACCTGTCTAAAGTCTATTGCTCGTGGTTCTTGGCCCAAGCAAGTCTCTTCTTCTTATTGGTGTCCTTTCATAGTGGTTTCTTTGCAGAAATTCAACCATGAAGGCCTGATTCAAGCAGTCTTCTTTGAACAGTTGATGTTGAGATGTGTCTGCTACTTGAACTGTAAAGCATTTATTTAGCCTGCAATTTCTGAGGCTGGCAACTCTAATGAACTTATCCTCTGCAGCAGAGATAACTCTGGGTCTTCCTTTCCTGTGGCGGTCCTCATGAGAGCCAGTTTCATCATAGGACTTGATGGTTTTTGTGGCTGCACTTGAAGAAACTTTCAAAGTTCTTGTAATTTTCCTAATTGACTGACCTTCATGTCTTAAAGTAATGATGGACTGTCTTTTCTCTTTCCTTATTTCAGCTGTTATTTCCATAATATGACCTTCGTCTTTTACCAAATAGGGCTATCTTCTGTATACCACCACTACCTTGTCACAACAGAGCTGATTGACTCAAACGCAATAAGAAGGAACAAAATTATAAAAATGAACTTTTATTAACAAGGCACACCGTTAATTGAAATGCATTCCACGTGACTTCCTCATGAAGTTGGTTGAGAGAATGCAGAGTGTGCAAAGCTGTAATCAGGGCAAAGGGTGGGTACTTTGAAGAATCTCAAATATAAAATACATTTTGATTTGTTAACACTTTTTTGGTTACTACATGATTCCATATGTGTTATTTCATAGTTTTGATGTCTTCACTATTATTCTAAAATGTAGAAAAACCCTAGAATGAGAAGGTGTGTCTAAGCTTTTGACTGGAACTTTAAGTTTTCAGATGATTTACTCAGTACTCTGTTGAAGAACTTTTGGCAGAGATTACAGCCTCACGTCTTGTTTGGTATGACGCTACAAGCTTGGCACACCTGTATTTGTGGAGTTTCTTCCATTCTTCTCTGCAGATCTCCTCAAGCTCTGTCATGTTGAATCGATAACTTCGCTGCACAGCTATTTTCTGGTCTCTCTAGAGATGTTAGATTGGGTTTAAGTCCGGGCTCTGGCTGGGCCACTTTGTCTCAAAGCCACTCCTGCATTTCTTGGCTGTGTGCTTAGGGTCGTTGTCCTGTTGGAAGATGAACCTTCGCCCCAGTCTGAGATCTTGAGTGCTCTGGAGCAGGTTTTCATCAAGGATCTCTCTGTACTTTGCTCCGTTCATCTTTCCCTCAATCTTGACAAGTCTCCCAGTCCCTGCTGCTGAAAAATATCCCCACAGCATGATGCTGCCATGCTCCACCGTAGGGATGGTGCCAGGTTTGCTCCAGACGTGACGCTTGGCATTCAAGAAAA
Organism: Salvelinus sp. IW2-2015; assembly: GCF_002910315.2. NCBI lineage: Eukaryota > Metazoa > Chordata > Actinopteri > Salmoniformes > Salmonidae > Salvelinus > Salvelinus sp. IW2-2015. The sequence goes on along the minus strand of NC_036842.1, from coordinate 42,128,665 downwards.
ATAGTTCAATCTTGGTTTCATCAAACCAGAGAATCTTGTTCCTCATAGTCTGAGAGTCCGTTAGGTGCCTTTTGGCAAACTCAGAGTGGGCCTACATGGGCTTTTTACTGAGGAGTAGCTTCCGTCTGGGCACTCTACCATAAAGGCCTGATTGATGGAAAGCTGCAGAGATGGTTGTCCTTCTGGAAGGTTCTCCCATCTCCCCAGAGGAACTCTGGAGCTCTCTCAAAGTGACCATCGGGTTCTTGGCCACCTCCCTGACCAAGTCCCTTCTCCCCAGAGTGCTCAGTTTGGCCGGGCAGCCAGCTCTAGGAAGAGTCTTGGTGGTTCCAAACTTCTTCCATGATGTAGGCTTGACGGAGGCCATTGTGTTCTTGAGGACCTTCAATGCTGCAGAAATGTTTTGGTACCCTTCCCCAGTTCTGTGGCTCGACCATATCCTGTCTTGGAGCTCTACGGACAATTCCTTCGATCTCATGGCTTGGTTTTTGCTCTGACATGCACTGTCAACTGTGGGACCTAATATAAACAGGTGTGTGCCTTTCCGAATCATGTCCAATCAATTTAATTTACTACAGGTGGACTCCAATCAAGTTGTAGAAACATCTCAAGGATGATCAATGGAAACAGGATGCACCTGATCTCATTGAGTCTCACCGCAAAGTGTCTGAATATTTATGTGAGTAAGATATTTCTGTTTTTTATAAATGTGCAGAAATGCCTAAATACCTGTTTTTGATTTTCATTACGTGTTATTGTTTGAAGATTGAAGAGGAAACATTTGTATTTAATCCATTTTAGAATAAGGCTGTTGTGTAACAAAATGTGGAAAAAGTTAAGGGGTCTGAATACTTTCCGTATGCACTGTATACCCAGCAGTATAATAACACTGAGCTCAAGGTTTAAATTGCACATTAATTGGTGCTCAAGCTCTCTTTTTTTTAATTTAGGGGGAGGGGCCCACATAGATTTTTAAATTCTTAATTCAATATGGTTTTGAGCATCAATACAGTAACATATTTACCTCTGGAATGTGTCCTGTCTGCTGCCCGAGCCGGTAGAACACACCTCCATTATGGATATTATATTCTATTCTAAATGACCAACATGTATTATATTCCATTATGTCTAAACATTATGTCTCTGTGATTCCTGTGATGTTTCTGTTCAACCCCAACAACGGCTCCACATCGGAATTCCCGACCATAACTTTATGCTTTGGGAATTCTTTTTTTTTCATCCATGGATGAAAAGCAACAATCCTGGACGCTGGCGTCCTCCTAAGAGAGTACGTTTCCCCTCAATAACGTAGCTATCAGTAGAGTCAGAACTAGAAGGAGGGGTGGGGGGNGGGGTCGAGGTGAGGTGGAGGATTATTTAAGATACTGTTTGAAGAGGTAGGGTTTAAGATATTTTTGGAAGATCGGCATGGACTCTGCTGTCCTAGCTTCAGGGGGAAGCTGGTTCCACCATTGTGCCAGGACAGAGAAGAGCTTGGATTGGGCTGAGTGGGAGGGCCAAGAGACCTAAGGTGGCAGAGCGGAGTGCTCAGCTTAGTGTGTAGGGATTGAGCATAGCCTGAAGGTAGGGAGGGGCAGTATCCCTTGCTGTTCCATAGGTAAGCACCATGGTCTTGTTGTGGGTGCGAGCTTTGAATGGAAGCCAGTGGAGAGTGCGGAGGAGCATTGTGACATGAAAGAATTTGGGAAGGTTGAAAAAGAGGCTGCATTCTGGATAAATTGCAGGGGTTTGATGGTACAAGCCGGGAGCCCAGCCAACAGTGAGTTGCAGTAGTCCAGACGGGAGTGGACGAGTCCCTGGATTAGTACCTGTGCCACTTCCTGTGTGAGGTCGGGCCGTACTCTACGGATGTTGTAGAGTACAAACCTGAAGGAGTGGGTCACTGCTTTGATGCTGGCAGAGAACGACAAGGTGTTGTCCAGGTTCAAGCCAAGGTTCTTTGCACTCTGGGAGGGCGACCCTGTGGACTTGTCAACAGTGATGGAGATGTCTTTGAGCGGGCAGGCCTTCCCCGGGAGGAAAAGCAGTTCTGTCTTGTCGAGGTTGAACTTGAGGTGGTGGGCCAACATCCACGTTGAGATATCTGTCAGGCACGCAGAGATACGTGTTGCCACCTGTGTGTCAGAAGGGGGGGAAGGAGAAAAATAGTTGAGTGTCGTCCGCATAGCAATGATAGGAGAGACCATGTGAGTATATGATGGAGCTGAGTGACTTGGTGTATAGACAGAAGAGGAGAGGGCCTAGAACTGAGCCCTGGGGGACACCAGTAGTGAGAGTATGTGGTGCAGACACAGATCCTCTCCACGTCACCTGGTAGGAGCGGCCTGCCAGCTAGGATGCAATCCAAGAGTGTGCATAGCCTGAGACTCCCAGCCCTGAGAGGTTTAGAGACCGGTGTGAGACAATGTACACCTTTCAGGAACCGCACAATCAAGGGGTGGGCGCCCAGTGAGGCTCTGTCAAGTCACACTCGGGGGCCAGGCCCTCGCTTGCCAAAACAGCCTGTGCGCCTGAGAGAACAGGTCCCTGGGCAATAGGAGTTGCCACGGGTCCCAGACTGAAAGGCAAATTATCTTTGCAACCAAGGCAAAAAAATTGATGACACTGCTCGTTTTACATCGCCCCTGCGATCTACGTCGGCCCTGACGAAAATATCCCATACCTGGGAGACCACGCTCCTGAGAGGGTCCCACCTGGATAAAAGATCTGCACCCGAGTTGAGGCAACCAGGGACTTATCGCCCAAAGCGAGAGCATGTGCGCACTGCTCCCCAGCAATAGGGAGCGAGCCAATGTTAGAAGGGAGAGAGGCAAAGTCTCTCCCCATCTGTTGATGCATGCCACCACTGATATATTGTCCCGTCTTACTAGCACAAGCTGGCCCGACAAAAGCAGGGCGAAGCGCCTGAGCGCCTGGTTTCCTATGAAGCCTAAAGACTGAATGAGGGACAGTACCATGGATGTGTGTAACACCACTTGCCCCCTCGACTCCACCGCCACCAGCCAATCAGCTGTAATAGCCGGCTGCTCGTGAGTATTCGTGCACTACACATGCACTATATATACAAAAGTATGTTGACACCCCTTCAAATTAGTGGATTCAGCTATTTCAGCCACATATTCGTGGCTGACAGGTGTATAAAATCGAGCACAAGGACATGCAATCTCCATTGAGAAACATTGGCAGTAGAATGGCCTTACTGAATATTGCACCATCATAGGATGCCACTTTTACAACAAGTCAGTTTGTCAACTTTTTGCCCTGCTAGAGCTGCCCCGGTCAACTGTAAGTACTGTCATTGTGAAGTGGAAGCATCTAGCCGTGAAGTGGTAGGCCACATAAAATCACAGAACGCGACCACGAGTGCTGAAGCGCATCGCGCTTAAAATCATCTGTACTCGGTGTCAACACTCACTATGGAGTTCTAAACGGATTTGTCCTTTCCAACCGCTCTGCTAAAAACGTCTCCGCAAAAAAAATGAAGCTCCAAATTCGGTCCATTTGTTAAAATCACAATGGGCCTACCATTTGGTTTGGAAGTATTGAAAACAAACACGAAACCAAACCATATGGATTTGAATGAAAAATATATTTGAATAAACGTGAAAAGGTGAATGTAAAAAGTGCACATCCTTTCAAATATGCTACAAGTCATATTAAACAGCTAATAAACTCTCAAAATAGGTCAGGAGCCAGACAAGGAGCCTAAGAAGGAATGAAAATGAATTATTTAGGCTAAACAAACAACATTTTGTTGTATTAAATCATTATGGTCTATAAATTGCACATATAGGCTGTGACTTACTTGGAATTAAATAAAAATGTAACAAAAAATTACTTATTAGTTCCTTTGAATTCATTTTTAGAAACAAGAGTTTGGCCAGTCCGTGGCTTCAGGCTCACGTGTTAGTGCCTGGAAAGCAGGCCAGCAGCGGAGAATATCCTATCCACACTTGCAGAGCCACTGGAGATGATAAACACCCTTTTGGCCACTCTTGCCAGGCTGGGCAGAGGGGCAGAGTTGTTTTTTTAATTTCTCAATAGGTAGGCCTGAAGGTTTTTAGGCAAAACAACCCAATCAAAATGGAAAGCTCCTTGAACGTGGGAATATGCCAGGCCTATTGGGCCAAAATCAATTATGGCCTATTGTATTGATAATAGAACAAAAATGATTCAAACTGTTAAGAGATCAGATTTTTTGTTAATAAATAATTTGACACACTTAGTTATCTACCCTCCTTGTTCATTTCTTTTAACATGTGCACGTAGTAAGAACAACATCATGCTTTGAGATAAGTATCTTTTCAGATTCCACAATGATTCTTTAGTTGTGGACACTACATCACCGCACTCCATCTCTTGCTCTTGGTCCTCATCTTTGTAAGTCACCTTGATTTTGCACCTGTGTGTTCTATCAGTTTCTTTGTGAAATGTGTTTACAAACTCCATGACAGTAGCTGAAGCAGCGGGCTATAGCAACACACAAGTAAACTACAAATGTATGCTGGGCCAAGCATGCCCTGAGTTTGTGAAGTGAGATGTAACGATCGTCCTGGGAAGAATGTGACCAAGGTGCAGCGTTCTTTGAGTTCCACATGATTTTAATCACGAAGTGAAACTACAACACAACAAAACAATAAAGAATACGACGACCGAACAGCTACGTCGTGCAACCTAGCGGCACACAAACAAAGAACAAGATCCCACACAGAAAGAGGGAAAAGGGTAGCCTTAAGTCATTGGTTCTCAATCAGAGACAACGATAGACAGCTGCCTCTGATTGAGAACCACACCCGGCCAAACACATAGAAATAGACCACATAGAACCAAGACATAGAATGCCCACCCAACTCACGCCCTGACCAAACCAAAATAGAGACATACAAAGGATCTCTAAGGTCAGGGCGTGACAGTACCCCTCCAAAGGTGCGGACTCCGGCCGCAAACCTAAACCTATAGGGAGGGTCTGGGTGGGCATCTATCCGCGGTGGCGGCCCACTTAGGTGGCGCCTCTGGAGCGGGGACCCTTGCGCACGACCGCCAATGCATCCGGTGCCTCGGCCAAGGACAAGGGCTCCTGCATGTCTCCCCAGCCTGGTGAGTTCTGTTGCCTGTGCTAAGCCCTAACCCTCCTGCATGTCTCCCGAGCCTGGTGAGTCCTGTGCCTTCTCCCAGAGCAGGCCTCCTGTGCTGGTCTCTCCACTCCCAGTGATGATCCATGGCAAGAAGCCTCCAGTGGTGATCAATGGCACGAAGCCTGCAGTGATGATCCATAGGCGCAAGAAGCCTCCAGTGATGATCCATGGCACGAAGCTCCAGTGGTGATCCATGGCACGAAGCCTCCAGTGGTGATCCATGGCAACGAGCCTCCCAGTGGTGATCCATGGCACGAAGCCTCCAGTTGAGGAGTGTATGGCAACGAGGCCACGCAGCAACGCCCGTCAGTATGGAGCCTCCGAAGCCCTCTAGTCCGGAGCCTCCACGCGCCCTCTGTCCGGAGCTCCAGCGACAGGTTTCATTTCGGAGCTGCCAGAGTCTCCTCTTGTCCGGAGTGCCAGAGTCTCCCTCCTGTCCGGAGCTGCCAGAGTCTCCCTCCTGTCCGGAGCTGCCAGAGTCGCCCTCCTGTCCGGAGCTGCCAGAGTCGCCCTCCTGTCCGGAGCTGCCAGAGTCGCCCTCCTGTCTGGGGCCCGCTGCTAGGGTCCCCAGTCCGGGGTCGGTGGCGAGGGTCCCCGCTCTAGAGGTGCCACCTAAGTGGGCCAAGCCAGAGGTGGAGCGGGGTATACGTCCCGCACCAGAGCCGCCACCGCGGTGAAATGCCCACCCAGGCCCTCCCCTATAGGTTAATTTTCTGTGGCCGGAGTCCGCACCTTTTTACCTTTATCCTTTTTATGTCTCTATTTTGGTTGGTAAGGGCYTGAGTTGGGGTGGGCATTCTATGTTTTGTTCCGTGTGTTGTATTTCTATGTGTTTGGCCTGGTATGGTTCCCAATCAGAGGCAGATGTCAACAGGTAGCCTGTTTCCACATGTGTTTGTGGGTAGTTGTTTTCTGTTTTGTGTATTGCACCTTGCAGAACTGTTCGTTTTGTCGTTTTGTTGTTTTTTGTTCAAGTATTCGTATTTATTAAAAGTATTATGAATACTTACCACCCTGCACCTTGGTCTTCTCCTTCTCCCGACAACAGCCGTTACAATGGTGGTGAAGTAATTACAATATAGCAATTAAACACTGGAATGGTAGGATGTGCAGAAGATGAAAGTGCAAGTAGAGATACTGGGGTGCAAAGGAACAAGATAAATTAATAAATACAGTATGGGAATGAGGTAGATTGGATGGGCTATTTACAGATGAGCTATGTAAAGGTGCAGTGATCTGTGAGCTGCTCTGACAGCTGGTGCCTAAAGCTAGTGAGGGAGGTAAGAGTCTCCAGCTTCAGTGATTTTTGCAGTTCGTTCCAGTCATTGGCAGCAGAGAACTGGTTGGAGAGGCGGCTAAAGGAAGAATTGGCTTTGGGGGTGACCAGTGAGATATACCTGCTGGAGCGCGTGCTACGGGTGGGTGCTGCTATGGTGACCAGTGAGCTGAGATAAGGCGGGGCTTTACCTGGCAGAGACTTGTAGATGACCTGGAGCCKGTGGGTTTGGCGACAAGAATGAAGTGAGGGCCAGCCAACGAGAGCACACAGGTCGCAATGGTGGGTAGTATACAGGGCTTTGGTGACAAAACGGATGGCACTGTGATAGACAGCATCCAATTTTTTGAGTAAAGTGTTGGAGGCATCGCCGAAGTCGAGGATCGGTAGGATGGTCAGTTTTACGACGGTATGTTTGGCAGCATGAGTGAAGGATGCTTTGTTGCGAAATAGGAAGCCGATTCTAGATTTAATTTTGGATTAGACATGTTTAATGTGAGTCTGGAAGGAGAGTTTACAGTCTAACCAGACACCTAGGTATTTGTAGTTGTCCACACAAGTCAGAACCGTCCAGAGTAGTGATGCTGGACGGGCGGGCAGGTGCGGGCAGCAATCGGTTGAAGATCATGCATTTAGTTTTACTTGCATTTAAGAGCAGTTGGAGGCCATGGAGGAGAGTTGTATGGCATTGAAGCTCATCTGGAGGTTAGTTAACACAGTGTCCAAAGAAGGGCCAGAGGTATACAGAATGGTGTCGTCTGCGTAGAGGTGGATCAAAGAATCCCCAGCAGCGAGAGTGACATCATTGATGTATACAGAGAAAAGAGTCGGCCTGAGGATTGAACACTGTGGCACCCCCATATAGACTGTCAGAGGTCCGGACAACAGGCCTTCCGATTTGACATGCTGAACTCTATCGGAGAAATAGTTGGTGAACCAGGCGAGGCAATCATTTGAGGAAACAAGGCTGTTGAGTCTGCCAATAAGAATGTTGTGATTGACAGAGTCGAAAGCCTTAGCCAGGTCGATGAATAAGGCTGCACAGTAATGTCTCTTATCGATGGCGGTTATGATATCGTTTAGGACCTTGAGCATGGCTGAGGTGCACCTATGACCAGCTCTGAAACCAGATTGCATAGCGGAGAAGGTACGGTGAGAATCGAAATGGTTGGTAATCTGTTTGTTGACTTGCCTTTCAAAGAACTTAGAAAGGCACGGTAGAATAGATATAGACATTTGAACCACTCGGATTGCCTGTGCTGGAGACGAGAGAACATTTCCTTCGTCAAAACAGGTGCTGAGGACTCTGGAACAGTCGACGGAATGACGCTTCAGAAGTGTGGGGGACGCACAAAAAATTGTGGCCTACACCGTGACATCACTGTTTGCATGATCCAGGGCTACACTGTGCATGCCCGCCATTGGTAGGAGAAGACGGCGAGCCTCCCGTGAAGTGCTATCTGAAGGGGCGGGATGCCACCTTGTGGACTGGGAGAGATTGGTTCTTCTTCGATTTCCACCACTCTTGACAACCGTGTGTGTCTGAACATGGGAAAGGGACACTTTCATCAAACTCACGTGCAGAAGACACAACACTTTTGACACTTTGGGGTTTAAAAAGTCTTCCTAAAGTCTTCCTAAAGCCCGGCCCTCTCTGGGTACAAGGGCTCCGGCGATCAGTGATGTTCTCCAATTGGCAGTGCCACCCGCTACCAACCACCAATCGTCTACAGGGCCTATAACCTGTATCACTACACACGTCATAGTGACTAGTGTCTCTAGTATTTCTAAGCAAACAGCTGGAGGTAGGGCTTTTTCCTATAGAGCTACATTTTTATGGAACGGTCTGCCTATTCATATGAGAGACTCAGACTCTGTCTCGACCTTTAAGTCTTTACTGATTACTCATCTCTTCAGTAGTTCCTGTGATTGAGTGTAGTCTGGCCCAGGGGTGCGAAGGTTGAGTGGGTTGAGTCACTGACATGATCTTCCTGTCCGGTTTAACCCCCTCTGGATTGTGCGGTGGAAGAGATCTTGGTGGGCTGTATTCAGCCTTATCTCAGGGTTGTAATTTGGTGGCATGTTGATATCCCTCTAGTGGTGTGGGGGCTGTGCTTTGGCAAAGTTATATCCTGCCTGATTGGCCCTGTCCAGGGGTATCGTCGGACGGGGCCACAGTACCCCCCGACCCCCGACCCACTCCGACTCTAGTATCTATTCTGCAATAGTCTATGTGCCGGGGGACTAGGGTCAGTTTGTTATATCTGGTGTAATTATCCTTTCTTATCTGGTGTCCTGTGTGAATTTAAGTATGCTCGCTCTATTTCTCTCTCCCTCTCTCCCTCCCCTCCTCGAGGACCTGAGCCCTAGGACCCTGCCTCAGGACTACCTGGCCTGATGACTCCTGGCTGTCCCCAGTCCATCTGGTCGTGCTGCTGCTCCAGTTTCAACTGTTCTCCCTCCGGCTATGGAATCCTGACCTGTTCACCGGATGTGCTACCTTGTCCCTAACCTGCCGTTTTCTACTCTCTCTCTCTCTCCACTAAGGGACAGTTTAGTTGGTGTAACGTAAGACAGACAGTCTCTTGTTCCAATAGTTTTTTTTAGTAGCGTGAATTGTTCCTGTTCACACCAAGGTGAAGATGCAATAATTGAAGGAATGAAACCGAGCCTCGCATTATCCCTGTGGAAGGCGGGGCTTCCAGCGAGACGCGGATTTCATTGGCCTTGTCAGGCGTGATTGTAGGTCCTTCAACCAAAGTCGCGAGAGTGCGACTCCCCATAGTATGTTGTACCGAAGTTGACTGGGAACCACTGTTATAAACCACACACACAGGCTGGCTCCAAATACTGGCTGACCTGAACAGGAAAAACTCGTGGCCCAATTATAGTCTTTGATTCGGGCACAGAGTTTTTTCCTTGTGAGGTCATTGGGGAATAGTGTGTCATTTGAGACAGAGCCTATGGCAGAGCAGACCATTTATAGAACACTGTGGTCCACAGTAGGTCTGCCTTATAGCTTCCAGTCCATACTGTGAGTGTGTGAGTGTGTCTCTGAGTGTGTGTGTTTTAGGAGGATGTGAGGAAAACAGTCCAATGTTTGGGAAGTTGCCATTGAGACACAAAGCAGAGCCAGCTGAGGTGGGTTAATGACCTTACATGGATTGAGCAGAACTATCCAAAAATATAGGGTACACACGCGCACACAGGCACGCACACACACATGTTCGACGAGGCCCCTATGTGTCCTCAGCCTAACTCTACAACAGCCTGGAGGGCCTGTCCAGAGAGAGGGATGGGAGTAGGGAGAGAAGTGAAGTTGGAGAGAGAGAGAAGTGTGTGTGTGTATGCGTGTATATGTGTTTGCTTGTTTGTGTTTCCATGTACTGTATCTGCATGTGCACCGTATACAGTATGTTTATCTGCCAGATGTGCATGTGTGCATAATTATATTTGTGCTTTTGTGTCTGTCTCTCTTTCCATGCATCGTTTCTGTTGTGTCTGCATCTAAAATGGAATTGTGTCCTTTCTCTCTGCTGTCAGTGTGGTGTGGTTGTGTGTGTGTGTGTGTGTGTGTGTGTGTGTGTGTGTGTGTGTGTGTGTGTGTGTGTGTGTGTGGTGTGTGTGTGTGTGTGTGTGGTGTGTGTGTGTGTGTGTGTGTGTGTGTGTGTGTGTGTGTGTGTGTGTGTGTGTGTGTGTGTGTGTGTGTGTGTGTGTGCTATCGTAACCCAGTCTGATTTCCTGTGAGTATTAAAGAGGATTTCCACTCAACAGACATCTCTCTCTGGCTGGGTGAACCTGGAGGGGCAGAGGCCCACCTTTGGTCCAGCTGTGTCCGTTTGCCCATCATCCACACTTATTTTTTTWAATTTAACCTTTATTTAACTAGGCAAGTCAGTTAAGAACACATTCTTATTTACAATGATGACACACAGTTATTTTCAGGTTCAGGGTACAAAAAGAAAAGTAATGAAAGAAACTGTTGAACGCTCTCACATTTCATTAGGAGCAACTTGTTGAAGGTGCCGAACCCTAGCCTGACTYCTCCACTCAATAAACCTTAGGAGCATTCAAAAGTGTCAGAGAATACATGTTTTATTTTTCAGCCCTGACATTGTCCATCTGTTTTTCACAGGATGTTCACTTGCCTTTTGAAAAGGATGTGTTTTTATCCTGTTGGTCAGATAGTTTTCCACGAAATGTGTGTTTAGCCAATAGGTTGTTTGGTTTTGAAAGACTTTGGTATGAGATGTACAATTGTACAATCAGATCGGCGTTAAACCGCGGCAACCGACAACCGCATAGCATATCGTTGTTTTTGTTTAGGCAATGTCAGAGGTGTTACTGTGGCTGCTCTTGTGGTCATTGTCACAAAGCCACATCTGTCCCACACGCATTAGAAGTTCAGAACGATAACGTTATAGAAATATAGTGATATTCAAAATGAAAATKATTCAACAAAATAATAAGGATTTATATCAGTCTAATTCGAGGTGTAGATTACGTCACACATGCCAGTGTTCGAACTTGTAACACGGCTGCATTGCATTTCTACTAATGCGACATCCAATGGAAATGTCAGTGATAGGTATATTGCCGGGAGTCGCTTGTGGATTTGACAGATACAACGCAAGTTACACCTCTGACAGCGCCTAAACAAAAACAATTATGTGCTATGCAATTTTCAGCTACCGCGGGTTAACACTGATTTGATTGAATCAGTTGAGGATGGCCTTAAACTGTGAGTTTCGGCTCCTAGCATTGCGGTTTCAATCCCGGGGCAAGGCCCTCGTTGTGTAATTTTAGTATTTCTGTTTGAACCCTATCCCAAACCTTCCTAGTATTTCCTATCCCAAACCTTCCTAGTATTTCCTATCCCAAACATTCCTCGTATTTCCTATCCCAAACCTTCCTAGTATTTCCTATCCCAAACCTTCCTAGTATTTCCTATCCCAAACATTCCTAGTATTTCCTATGCCAAACATTCCTAGTATTTCCTATCCCAAACATTCCTAGTATTTCCTATCCCAAACCTTAGCCACTCTGAATGAACGCATAAATTAAAGTTTCTGTTTCACGTTTGCGCAATTTTGAACGACAGCTAACAGACAGCAAAACACACTATAATTAAAACGGCAACACACTCCATAATCTACAGACGGCACCACACTTCCTAATTAAAAGGACAACACACTCCATAATCTCTGTTGCCTGCAATTATGGCAAATGCCTCCATTTTCCTTGGATGCTGTGTTAAAAGTCATACATAAGTAAGGTAGTAGATAACAAAACACACACACACACACACACACACAACAACACACACACACACCACACACACACACACACACACAAACACACACACACACACACACACACACCACACACACACACACACACACACACAACACACACACACACACACACACACACACACAGCACACACACACAACACACACTGTTCTCTGTCATGTACATGAATCAAATAGATTTGTGGGTCATGAAAAACCGTAATGCCCATTTAGTACAGTAGGCAGTGGTTCTCAAACCTCTCCTCGGGGACTCCTAGTCATTCCATGTAATTATGAACTATTCTAGAGCTATAACACATGATTTAACTTGTCAACTAATTATCAGCCCTTTGAATAGGTGAATCAGGTGAGTTGGTGCAGGGCTACAACAACATTGTGAAATGTCTGAGGGGTCCCCAGGAGAGTGTTGAGAATCCCACCGCAGTAGGGATTACATGAATGCACATGCATGAAACAAATGCTCACACACACACACACACACACACACACCAATTACAATGAAGAGCAGGAACACCACTCACGCATGCACGCACACACACATACGCAGAGGAAACCTTCAGGAAAAAACATATCCTTCTCTGTGATGAGGCAGAGAACAGCGGAGGAGGGGTGGGTGGGGGAGGGGGGGGGGGTGTAGGAGAGAGAGTTATTTTTAAAGGATCCACATGTTTGGGGTTATGACTGGTGAATGTAGAGTATCTGTTAACATGGAGAAGTTCTGACGGGTGACTCTGAGTTTCCTCAATAAACCTTTTCACTCTAAGGCTCCACTTCACTTAAACTTGTTTTTCAGTAGAAGGCTTCCATTTCGAGGAATTGAGGCCTTTCCCAGCTCAGCTGTACATCCAAGCCTACACTTTATGTAAGGTCCCCATAACCCATAAAAACTTTCATGAGGCCCCATAAGCCATTTATTAAAAGCACATTTTACACAACGGTGTAAGTGTGCATGAACTGGACTGAGCCGGAAAGCCACTGTTCCCCTCGTTACGGACCTCTATTGTGCTTTATGTGATAAAGAAAAACACAATACTGCGATTCCAAGGCATCGTTCGAATACATTTGTAGTCTTTGTTACTGTATATACTTTTTGCCTTCTATTTTAAATACATACTTGGACAACAAAATTATAGTATCCGCAACATTGCCACAATTGATTAAATATACACAGTTGAAGTCGGAAGTTTACATACACTTAGGTCGGAGTCATTAAAACTCGTTTTTCAACCACTCCACAAATTTCTTGTTAACAAACTATAGTTTTGGAAAGTCGGTTAGGACATCTACTTTGTGCATGACACAAGTAATTTTTCGAACAATTGTTAGCAGACAGATTATTTCACTTATAATTCACTGTATTTCAAGTCCAGGGGGTCAGAAGTTTACATACACTAAGTTGGCTGTGCCTTTAAACAGCTTGGAAAATTCCAGAAAATGAGGTCATGGCTTTAGAAGCTTCTGATAMGCTAATTGACATCATTTGAGTCAATTGGAGATGTACCTGTGGATGTATTTCAAGGACTATCTTCAAATTCAGTGCCTCTTTGCTTGACATCATGGGAAAATGAAAAGAAATCAGCCAAGACCTCAGAAAAAAAATGGTATACTTCCACAAGTCTGGTTCATCCTTGGGAGCAATTTCCAAATGCCTGAAGGTACCATATTCATCTGTACAAACAATAGTACGCAAGTCTAAACACCATGGGACCACGCAGCTGTCACACCGCTCAGGAAGGAGACGCGTTCTGTCTCCTAGAGTAGAGGATGCCTGGTTATTTAAAAAAGATGCCTTCCTCACCATCTTAAATAAGCATGCCCCATTCAAGAAATGTAGAACCAGGAACAGATATAGCCCTTGGTTCTCTTTAGACCTGACTGCCCTTAACCAACACAAAAACATCCTATGGCGTTCTGCATTAGCATCGAACATCCCCTGTGATATGCAACTTTTCAGGGAAGCTAGAAACCAATATACACAGGCAGTTAGAAAAGCCAAGGCTAGCTTTTTCAAGCAGAAATTTGCTTCCTGTAACACAAACTCAAAAAAGTTCTGGGGCACTGTAAAGTCCATGGAGAATAAGAACACCTCCTCCCAGCTGCCCACTGCTTCGCTTTAACGGCTTGCACATGCATTCCGACCCTGTGCTACCTCGTACGTGCTCTAGTCCGGTTCACATGAGCTGCACACGCCCCACAGCAAACTCGCCCAAGCCTTCCCCATTTCTCCTTCTCCCCAAAATCCAGTCAGCTGATGTTCTGAAAGAGCTGCAAAATCTGGACCCTACAATCAGCCGGGCTAGAACAATCTGGACCCTTTTCTTTCTAAAATATCTGGCCAGACAATTGTTGCAACCACCTATTTACTTAGCACTGTTCAACCTCATCTTTCGGTCCGTCTGAGATTCCAAAGATTAGGAAAGCAGCTGAGTCATCCCCTCTTCTAAAAGGGGTGGACACACATCCTTTGACCCAAACTGCTACAGACCTATATCTATCCTACCTCTGCCTTTCTAAGGTCTTCGAAAGCCAAGTCTACAAACAGATTACCAACCATTTCGATTCCACCTACCTTCTCCGCTATGCAATCTGGTTTCAGAGCTGGTCATGGTGCACCTCAGCCATGCTCAAGGTCCTAAACGATATCCATAACCACCCATCGATAAGAACATTACTGTGCAGCCTTATTCATTGACCTGTCAAGGCTTTCGACTCTGTCAATCACCAATCTCATTGGCAGATCAAGCCTTGTTCCTCAAAGATTGCCTCGCCTGGTTCACCAACTATTTCTCGATAGAGTTCAGTGTGTCAAAATCGGAAGGCCTGTTGTCCGGGCCTCTGGCAAGTCTTATGGGGGTGCCACAGTTCATATCTGGCCGACTCTTTCTTCTGTATACATCAATAATGTCCACTCTGCCTGCTGGGAGTGTCTTGGATCCACCTCTACGCAGACGACACCATTCTGTATACTTTTGGCCCTTCTTTGGACATGTGTTAACTAACCTCCAGAGAGCTTCAATGCCATACAACTCTCCCGTGCCTCCAATTGCTCTTAAATCCAAGTAAAACTAAATGCATGTCTTCAACCGATTGCTGCCTGCACTCGCCCGCTGTCCAAATCACTACTCTGGACGGTTTCTGACTTTTGTGGACAACTACAAATACCTAGGTGTCTGGTTAGAACTGTAAACTCTCCTTCCAGACTACATCAAAACATCTCCAATCCAAAATTAAATCTAGAATTGGCTTCCTATTCGCAACAAAGCATCCTTCACTCATGCTGCAAAAAACATACCGTGTAAAACTGACCATCCTACCGATCCCTCGGACTTCGGCGATGTTCATTTATTG
>NC_036842.1:41984407-42113548 GCF_002910315.2 Salvelinus sp. IW2-2015 | reverse complement strand
ACTGAGGAGAGGAAACACTGTCACCACCGTAAATCCACTATAATTGAGAATTTCAATAAGCATTTCTCTACGGCTGGCCATGCTTTCCACCTGGCTACCCCTACCCCGGTCAACAGCACTGCACCCCCCACAGCAACTCGCCCAAGCCTTCCCCATTTCTCCTTCTCCCAAATCCAGTCAGCTGATGTTCTGAAAGAGCTGCAAAATCTGGACCCCTACAAATCAGCCGGGCTAGACATTTACAAAATAGCCTCCAATACCCTACTCAATAAATTGGATGCAGTCTATCACAGTGCCATCTGTTTTGTCACCAAAGCCCCATATACTACCCACCACTGCGACCTGTACGCTCTCGTTGGCTGGCCCTCGCTTCATACTCGTCGCCAAATCCACTGGCTCCAGGTCATCTACAAGACCCTGCTAGGTAAAGTCCCCCTTATCTCAGCTCGCTGGTCACCATAGCAGCACCCACCTGTAGCACGCGCTCCAGCAGGTATATCTCTCTGGTCACCCCCAAAACCAATTCTTCCTTTGGCCACCTCTCCTGCCAGTTCTCTGCTGCCAATGACTGGAATGAACTACAAAAATCTCTGAAACTGGAAACACTTATCTCCCTCACTAGATTTAAGCACCAGCTGTCAGAGCAGCTCACAGATTACTGCACCTGTACATAGCCCATCTATAATTTAGCCCAAACAACTACCTCTCCCCCTACTGTATTTATCTATTTATTTATTTTGCTCCTTTGCACCCAATTATTTCTATCTTTAGTTTGCACATTCTTCCACTGCAAATCTACGATTCCAGTGTTTTACTTGCTATATTGTATTTACTTCGCCACCATGGCCTTTTTTTTGCCTTTACCTCCCTTATCTTCTTATGGCTGCAGGGGGCGTATTGACTAACTTGGAAAAAGGTTCCCATTTCAAACGGCCTCGTACTCAATTCTTGCTCGTACAATATGCATATTATTATTACTATTGGATAGAAAACACTCTCTAGTTTCTAAAACCGTTTGAATTATTTCTCTAAGCGAACCAGAACTCTTTCTGCAGCCCATTTCCTATCCGGAAGTGAGATTTCCAAAAGCGAGGTCTTTGTTCAAGAGCTTGTCTATAAAAGGGCATGTCACTTGGGACTATAGAAACACGTCATACACCTTCCCCTTGGTGTCAAGCGGAAGTGAGAGCAGAAATGACTTGATTATCTTGTTCTGGGATTGAATACATCCTCTTGGAATGAGAGGTCCGCCATTATTATTTTTTTCGAAGGCGCGAAGTTGGACCTGGAATCGCCTCCTGGAAAACCGTCGTTATGGGTGAATATGATCTCCGGCTTAGATTTTATTTGATACATGTCACAATATCATCCTAAAGTATGTTTTTTCAATATAGTTTAATTATATTATTGAAATTTATTCGGGACTTTAGGCGTGATGCGTTGGAAGAATTTGTTCAAGAAGGAGAGGTTAGCGCCGCACGGCCAGTGTGCTTGCTAATTCAAGAGGGAAAGAGTTCGTTCTGGATCCAAACAAAGACGGTTCTGGACAAAGGACCCCTTGTACAACATTCTGATGGAAGATCAACAAAGATAAGGACCCAATTTGGGATGCTATTTCATATATCTGTCGWACTGTGCTATCGCTACCYATTACTTGGAATCAATGCTGTTGTGTGTTAGCTATTGCAGTAAGCTAATATAACGCTATATTGTGTTTTCGCTGTAAAACACTTAAAAAAATCGGAAATATTGGCTGTATTCACAAGATCTTTGTCTTTRATTTGRTATACACCATATATTTTTCWGAAATGTTTTATGATGAGTAATTAGGTAGTTGACGTTGGTGTCTGTATTTACTCTGGCTACTCCCGTGCTATTTCTYACTGTAGCTATGATGGTAGCAGTAATGTAAAACTGATTTATAGCTCAAATATGCAKATTTTTCGAACAAAACATAGATTTATTGTGTAACATGTTATAGGACTGTCATCTGAGGAAGTTGTTTCTAGGTTTGTTTGGTTGGATCTTGGTTAGTTAGGTTGGCTTTGTGCATGCTACCTGTGCTGTGAAAAATTTCTGTCCTCTTTTGTATTTGGTGGTGAACTAACATAAATATACGTGGTGTTTTCGCTGTAAAACATTTTAAAAATCGGACACGTTGGCTGGATTCACAAGATGTTTATCTTTCAAATGCTGTATTGGACTTGTTAATGTGTGAAAGTTAAATATAAAAAAAAAATAGATTTTGAATTTCGCGCCCTGCACTTGAGCTGGATGTTGTCATAAGTGTACCGACCTCGGGCTTGCAGCCCTAAAAGGATTTATCTCACCTCATTTGCTCACATTTTATATACTTATTTTCTCTACTGTATTATTGACTGTATGTTTGTTTTACTCCATGTGTAACTCTGTGTTGTTGTATGTGTCGAACTGCTTTGCTTTATCTTGGCCAGGTCGCAATTGTAAATGAGTACTTGTTCTCAACTTGCCTACCTAGTTAATCTTGGCGCACGGATCCCTTTAACGGGATAATTTTCGTAAACAACCGCTGAATTGCAGAGCGCCAAATCCCTCAAAAATACTKCAAATATTTATTTTCATGAAATCACAAGTGAAATATACCAAAACACAGCTTAGCTTGTTGTTAATCCACCTATCGTGTCAGATTTTGAAAATATGCCTTACAGCGAAAGCAATCCAAGCGTTTGTGAGTTTATCGATCACTAGACAAAACATTACGAACAGCTAGCAGCAATGTAGATTGGTCACGAAAGTCCGAAAAGCAATAAAATTAATCGCTTACCTTTGATGATCTTCAGATGTTTGCACTCACGAGACTCCCAGTTACACAATAAATGTTCCTTTTGCTCGATAAATATTATTTTTATATCCAAAAACCTCCATTTGGTTGGTGCGTTATGTTCAGAAATCAACAGGATCCAGCAGTCATGAAGGGAAGATGAAGATTCCAAATTGTATCCATAAAGTTCGTAGAAACATGTGAAAGTTTTTTATAATCAATCCTCATGTTGTTTTTAACAGAACTAATCGATCATATTTCAACCGGACGGTAAACTATCAATACTAGAGAGAAAGAAAATGTCGAGCAACAACTTTCGCACGCATGAACTAATCAAAGGACACCTGGCCATCCACTGACGCGTTTTGATAAATCTCGCTCATTTTTCAGAATAAAAGCTTGAAACTATGTCTAAAGCCTGTTCACAACCTGTGGAAGCCATTGGAAAAGGAATCTGGTTGATATCCCTTTAAATGGAGGATAGGCAGGCAATGGAACAGAGATTTTTCAAAATAAGAGCCACTTCCAGGTAGGATTTCCTCAGGTTTTCGCCTGCAAAATCAGTTCTGTTATACTCACAGACAATATTTTGACGGTTTTGGAAACTTTAGAGTGTTTTCWATCCTAATCTGTCAATTATATGCATATTATAGCATCTGTGTCTGAGAAATAGGCTGTTTACATTGGGAACGTTATTTTTCCAACCATAAAAATTCTGCCTCCTAGCGTCAAGAAGTTAAATAAGGTGAAATAATAAAAAATAAAAAATAAACAACGAACCTAGGCACACAGCCAAGGCAATGCAGGAGTGGCTTCGAGACAAGTCTCTGAATGTCCTTGAGTGGCCCAGACAGATCCCAAACTTGAACCCGATCGAACATCTCTGGAGAGACCTGAAAATAGCTGTGTCCTAACTGACAGAGCTTGAGATGATCTGCAGAAAATAATGGGAGAACTCTCTAATTACAGTGTGCAAAGCTTGTAGCGTCGTACTCAAGAAGACTGAATTCTGTAATCGCTGCCAAAGGTGCTTCAACAAAGTACTGAGCAAAGGGTCTGAATACTTATGCAAATGTGATATTTCCGTGTTTTTTATTTTTATATGTGCACAAATTAAAAAAGAACAGTTTTTGCTTTGTCATAATGGGGTATTGTATGTAGATTGATGAGGCTGTAACATAACAAAATGTGGAAAAGTCAAGAGGTCTGAATACTTTCCGAATGCACTGTATATACCATATTTTATTAATAATGTAACAATAATACATTATACTCAAGGCAATGCAACAGGAATCAATCCTTGATTGACAGTACAGTTAACTGAATATGTCCCACTTTAAAGCCCATCAGTTCTCCCTTACCATGTCATAACTAAGGCCCAGAGTTTTTCCTGGTCAGGGGACATAGTCTCGAAAAACTGCGCCCTCCTCCTAGATTGTTTATTCTATTCAGACAATCCCCATAAACAGTTGTTTAAAGAAAATAGGAAAGTTTGACACATGTCTCCCTGTCTGTCTGCCTGTTGCATGTAGGGCAGTATGTTTCAGATAGACATGCACTGGTGTCGTTATTAGAGTAGGGAGCACGTGCTAGAGCCCTCCCTTCGGCTCACTCGTATCACCCCATACCCTCCCTTCCTCACCTGTTAGGCTTCCCACCCTTCCCCTGAGGCTTCCCACAAGGCACCACTGGGCTACTGTTGGTGGATAAAGTATCTATGGCTGTCACAGACTGGAAAACAGTTCTGAGTGAGACTGATGGGGAGTAGATGATGAGAAAGAAAGAGAGAGAGGGGGAGAGAGCGATATATTAAGAGAGTGAATGAGACAGAGAGTAAGAAAAATTAGAGAGAACTAGAGGTAGATAGTTTTTCAAAAATGTTCCATCTCTTGTTTTTGACAGGTCAGTTTTAATTTTGTCTTTCCTTTTTTTTACACAGGCAGTGGCTGGATCACCCGAGTGAAACCACCTGGTGTGTGCCCCCACCGCCACACTCCCCATATGCACTCAGTGACCATCTCTGTCATTGGCTGCTCGCCAGTTATCCAACTTTTCCTATTCTTGTCTTTTTTTCTTACCTCCCATTTTGTGTTATTGTACTGCATATTCGACTTCTCAGGATAGAGGGTAGGAGGGAGAGGGAGGGACTCGGGTAGAAGGTAATGAGAGGGGGATAAGAGAGGGATGGAGGGAGTGGCTTGCAGAGGGAGAGAGAGGGTAGACGAAGAGAGAGAAAATTTGCAGCTTATTTTTTAACCCAAACTTTGCGAGTCCCACAACATGCAGCTGGTCTTTATTACTTCCCCTTTGGTTCATTGAAGCATAATTACACGCTGACTTCATCCCAACCTTAGCCTGACCTCTGCTCTCCTGCTCTGCTGTCAGACTGCCACAAACACACACACATACTTTTTAACGCAGGTACGCATATACATACACACACATAGACTGTCAAACACACATGGACTGGCAAAAACAGACACAAACAAAAACAGACACGTAAGCACACTCAAACACTCAGGTCTCTCTGTCTGAGCTGAGATCATACTGGACCAATATTGTGCTGTAAGTGTACACTGACACAAATTAGGCTACTCCTGGAAAACTCTACTCAGTGTGTGTGTGTGTGGTTTTCCTGCCCTCCGTTGCTCTAATTGGAAACGGTTGCTAATCAGTCACAACATAAAAAAATATATACTGTCTCCCCCTCCTCCCTCTCTCGCCCTTTCTCTCACACACTTTCTCTCTCTCCCTCCATCCCTAGCTCTCTTTTGGAATGATGATGTCATGGGTTTTCCAGCCTAACCATAAGGAGGCCCTTTTCCTTTTCTGCCATTAACTAACAGGGTTTCCCCACATCAAACCAGCAGCAGGGCGGTTTCCCCCAGTAGGCTGAATCTACACAGCCCGCCACAGGGCTCCTTAGCCTGGGCTACATGCACCACACCAGCCCCCTACCCTGGTGGGGACTGTTGAGGGTGTGGGGAGAGTGAAGTAAAGTTTAGTGTGTTCAGGGCTGCTGGGTTAGAGGGAGTAGGGTGAACCTAGTTTGAAGAGCGGGGCAGTTAAACATTGATTGGTTCACTTCCATCACAAGCCTAATGTTTGGATGTGAAGTTAGTTATCGGGATTCGTCTTGTCAATGGGACTCTCAACACTCAGCAAATATTTATCCAGGCACAGCTTTTTACTTGGCACCAATTCACCAAATTAAGCCCAAGATCACACACAAATATGGTTATGGCTTTTCATTGTTGCCATGGGTTTTTTCCAGAACGGTTCTCGCAAGGACACGTT
Organism: Salvelinus sp. IW2-2015; assembly: GCF_002910315.2. Lineage (NCBI taxonomy): Eukaryota > Metazoa > Chordata > Actinopteri > Salmoniformes > Salmonidae > Salvelinus > Salvelinus sp. IW2-2015. The sequence continues at coordinate 42,107,451 of NC_036842.1, read as the reverse complement.
TCAGCTACAGAGAACCTTTATTTATTTATTTTTGACAGGGAAGTCGGTCTTTTTTTCAGATGCGCCATGCATAATACTGTCACATCCTGATCTGTTTCACCTGTCTTGTGCTTGTCTCCACCCCCCACCAGGTGTCTCCCATTTGTTCCCGTTATTCCCTGTGTTATCAGGTTTGAAGGTAAGACCCAGATGCAGAATGTGTCAAAGTAACAATGTTTATTACAGCAACAGGGGCAGACAAACGACAGGTCAACGCAGGCAGGGGTCGATAATCCAGAGCAGTGGGGCAAAGGTATAGGACAGCAGGCAGGCTCAGGTCAGGCAGTTCGGTAATCCAGAGGTGGGGCAAAGGTACAGGACGGCAGGCAAGCTCAGGGTCAGGGGCAGGCAGAATGGTCAGAAACAGGAGACAAAGGGCTGTGAGACAAAGGGCTGTGTTCATGTGTCTGGGTTTAACTACAGACACATGAAAGGTGGGATGTATATGAAGGGTACGGGGCAACAGAAGACGAACAGCAGAGGGGCTAATCATTTTGGAGATGGAAAATGGGCCAATAAACCGGGGGGAGAGTTTATTTTTTATTTGTATTATTATTATTATTATTATTAWTTTTTTTTTTTTAAGGGGTGGATCAGCTTAATATTGCGGAAAGAATGGGGGGAGAGTTTGCGGGTTTCCACCTGGAGGGGCAGATCCCAGGTGGATAGCCATACCTTATGCCTGAGACGATACCGGGGCGCCGGGGTCCGATGGCGATCCGCTTGACGTCGATACCTGGAGGTGGTCTTGAGGAGGGCCGACCTGGCTCTCCTCCAGGTACGACAACAGCGGCGGACAAACATCTGGGCAGAAGGTATGCTGACCTCTTCCTCCTGCTCGGGGAAGAGCGGGGGCTGATACCCCAGGGAATGCTCAAAAGGAGATAGGCTCGTGGCAGAGCAGGGAAGGGTGTTGCGGGCATATTCATCCCACACCAGRTGCTGGGTCCAGGAGGTGAGGTTGGAGGAGACTAGACAGCGCAGAGTAGTCTCTAAATCCTGGTTGGCTCGCTTCAACTGGCCATTGGACTGGGCGTGGAACCCAGGAGGACAGGCTGGCTGACGACCCAATGAGGGCGCAGAATGCCTTCCAGAACCGGGACGAGAACTGAGGCCCCCTGTCGGAGACCATGCCCACGGGCAGTCAATTGATCCGGAAGACATGCTGCACCATGAGCTGGGATGTCTCCTTGGCCGAGGGAAGTTTGGGGAGACGAACGAAGTGAGCAGCTTTGGAAAACCAGTCGACCATAGTCAGGATGGCAGTGGTTGCAGAAAACCAGCCTGAGCTTGCCGAGGAGTCTTGTTTTGAGCACAGACCGTGCAGGCGGTGGAAAATGTTGCGACATCCGGAACCATAGTAGGCCACCAAAAGCGTTGTTGCACGAAGGCCAGGGTCCGACGGGAGCCCGGGTGGTAGGCAAGCCCAGAGGAATGGGCTCACTCCAGGACCGCAGAGTGGACCGCGTCAGGCACAAACATCCGGTTATCTGGGACCCCCAAGGGTTCGGTTGGGACTGCTGCGCCTACCGAACCTGTTACCATATACCCCAGCTGAGTACTGTCACCGGGCACGAGGTGGGAAGGATGGTCTCGGGCTCCGGGGTGGTAACCGTGGGGCTATAGCGGCGGGACAGTGTATCCGGCTTGACATTCTTGGATCCCGGGCCGGTATGAGAMGGAGAAGTTGAACCGTATGAACAGCAGGGCCCATCTGGCTTGCCTGCAGTTGAGGCGCTTGGCGGTGCAGAGTTACTCCAGACTCTTGTGGTCGGTCCACATGATGAACGGATGTTCCGCTCCCCCCAGCCAGTGCCTCCATTCCTCCAATTCCATCTTCACTGCAAGAAGCTCACGATTCCCCACATCGTAGTTATTTTCCGTGGCGTTGAGGCGATGGGAGAAGGAGGCGCAGAGATGTAGCTTGAGGTCCAGTGCAGAATGCTGGTACAGGACAGCCCCCACTCCCACATCCGCAGCATCGGCCTCCACCACGAACTGATGGGAAGGATGAACGAAGATGGGAGCTGTGGTGAAGCGATGTTTGAGGTCCCGGAATGCCCGGTCAGCAGCTGGAGACCACATGAACGGAACTTTGGGCGAGGTGAGTGCTGACGGGGAGAAGCCAGGGTGTTTTAACCCCAGATAAAGCGGCGATAGAAGTTGGCGAACCCCAGGAAACATTGCAGCTGCACCTTGGAAGTAGGGTGGGGCCAATCCACCACCACTCTCACCTTTCTAGGATCCATTTGTGCAGTGATGATGAAATCCAGAAAAGGGATGGTGGAGCAATGGAACTCGCACTTCTCTGCTTATACAAACAGCTGGTTCTCCAGGAGGCGTTGGAGAACCTTTCGGACTTGGAGCATATGTTCTTGGGTGGAGCGGGAGAAGATGAGGATGTCATCTAGGTTGACAAAGATGAACCGTTTCAACATGTCGAGGAGAACATCATTGACCAGAGCTTGGAACACAGCAGGAGCATTGCTAAGGCCAAATGGCATGACCAGATACTCGTAGTGATGGCTGGACGTGTTGAAGGCGCTCTTCCACTCGTCCCCTTCCCGTATCCGAACCAGGTGGTGGGTGTTCTGTAGATCCAGCTTGGAAAACACGGTGGCCCCCTGAGTGGCTCGAAGGCCGAGGAGATAGGGGTAGCGGGTAGCGGTTCTTCAATGTTATGTTGTTGAGACCCCGGTAGTCGATACATGGGCCTTGGGTCTTGTCCTTCTTCTCCACAGAGAAGAACCCTGTGCCGGCGGGAGAAAAAAAAAGGACGGATGAATCCTGCAGCTGAGAATCCCCAATATAGGTCTCCATCGCCTTGGTCTCTGGTCCCGACAGAGAGTACAGTCGTCCCGGGGCGGAGTCTTGCTAGGGAGAAGGTCAATCCCGCAGTCATAAGGTTAGTGCGGCGGAAGCGAAGTGGCCCGGGCCTTGTTGAACACCTCCCGGTGGTCCTGGTACTCCGCGTGAATGACGTAGTGGTCCAGGGCGACTTCCGAGCCCCCAGGAAGACGTCCAGGGGCAGGTTGTGCTGACTTCATTCAATGGGCATGGCAGAAAGGGCTCCAGTCCATGATGGCACCAGTAGACCAGTTAATGAGAGGATTGTGTCACTGGAGCCAGGAGAATCCCAATACCAAGGGGAGCTGAGGAGACTTAATGAGCAGGAAATGGATAGCCTCGCTGTGGTTCCCTGACACACTTAGGTTAATGGGAGTGGTATTGTGGGTGACCCGGCCTGTAGAGCGCCCGTCCAGCGCTCTAACGTCCATGGGAATGGAGAGGGGCTGAGTGAGATTGTTCAGCTCGGAAGCCAGGGTAGCATCCAAAAATCTCTCATAGGCCCCAGAGTCAATGAAGACCCAGAGAGATTTAAAGTGGTTTCCCCACAGCAGAATGACATGAAAATGGGTGCTTAGCAAGGTAAGCGGAAAAGTTCTCCATATGGCCCACCAGAGTACTCGCTCCAAAGGGTGAGCCTGGAATTTTTTAAGGACAAGAGGGCACAAAATTACGAAGAGTCCCGCAATACAGACAATTCTTCGTGTTGATCCTGTATTGCCGTTCCGCTGGCAACAGCCCGGCTCTGCCTAGTTGCATAGGCTCGGGATGCGGTGACTCGGCCGTCTTCGGCGACTCTCAGGGAGGTTAGGAAGCCTCAGGTTCTCTCGGCAACGGGACTGTCAGGGATTTCCGGGATGACTTGGAGGCCAGGTGGAATCCCTGGACGTGTGAGCGAAATCGAAATTCCTCTCCCTCTGTTGTTCCCATAATCGCACATCGATGCGGATGGTCAACGCGATGAGGGAATCGAGATGCGTAAGTAACTCCCGAGCAGCAAGCTCGTCCTTGACCTCCTCTGAGACGTCGTGCAGGAACATATCGAACAGCGCTTCCTGGTTCCAAGCACTCTCCGCTTCCAAAGTGCGGAAATCCACCTCATAGTCTGCTACACTGCAGGTGTCCTGCCGAAGCTGGATTAGCTTCCGGGCAGCTTCTCTCCCGGAGAACGGTGCATAAAAAACCTTCTTCACCTCTCCCACGAACCCCTCCAGACTAACGCATGTGGCCGGCTGTTGTTCCCATACAACAGAAGCCCAGGTGAGAGCCCTCCCAGACATCAGCGTGATGAGGCAGGCTATCTTGGAGCGATCCGAGGTGAAGGACGAGGGCTGAAGCTCGAAGACGAGGGCACACTGAAGTAGAAACGCCCGACAGGTGCTCGGCTCTCCATTGACGTGTTCTGGGGGAGGTAAGCGGGGCTCCCGAGAAGGTGGAGTGATCAATGAGATGGCGCTGCTAGCAGCTGAGTTACTGAGGGGCTATGGGGTTACCACCGTGGTAGGCTGCCTCCCAGATAACCCACGGAATTGCTCAAGTAAACTGTCCAAAGCCCAGTCATGGCGTTCAGCCCTCCACAAGGCCCCAAAGAATTCCTCGTGCCTACCGATGGTGGCTCCTTCAGTGGAAATGGCGTTGCGCAGCTGGCCTGGGTCTGCTGGGTCAGTCATGGTCCGTTCGTACTATCAGGTTTGAAGGTAAGACCCAGATGCCGTTTGTTACAGCAACAGGGGCAGGTAAARGACAGGTCAAGGCAGGCAGGGGTAGATAATCCAGCGTAGTGGGGCAAAGGTACAGGACGGCAGGCAGTCTCAGGGTCAGGTCAGGCAGAGGTCAGTAAATCAGAGGTGGGGCAAAGGTACAGGACGGCAGGCAGGCTCAGGGTCAGGAGCAGGCAGAGTGGTCAGGCAGGTGGGCTCAGAGACAGGACAGGCATGGGTAAAAACCAGGAGGGCAAGTAAAAGAGAGACTGGGGGAAAGCAGAAGTTGAGACAAAAACGCTGTTTGACTTGACAAACAAGACAAACTGGAAACAGACAAACAGAGAACACAGGTATAAATACACAGGGGATAATGGGGAAGAAGGGCAACACATGGAGGGGGGTGGAGACAATCACAAAGGCAGGTGAAACAAATCAGGGTGTGACATACTGTTGAATTTGGAAGTTTACATACACTTAGGTTGGAGTCATTAAAACTAGTTTTTCAACTACTCCACACATTTCTTGTTAAAACTTCTTATGGCTGGGGGCAGTATTGAGTAGCTTGGATGAATAAGGTGCCCAGAGTAAACTGCCTGCTACTCTGTCCTAAAAGCTAAGATATGCATATTATTAGTATATRTGGATAGAAAACACTCTGAAGTTTCTAAAACTGTTTGAATGATGTCTGTGAGTATAACAGAACTCATATGGCAGGCAAAAACCTGAGAAAAAATCCAACCAGGAAGTGYGGAATCTGAAGTTTGTAGTTTTTATTCTATTACCAGAAGTCATATTGCACTTCCTAAGGCTTCCACTAGATGTCAACAGTCTTTATAACCTTGTTTCAGGCTTCTACTGTGAAGAATTAGTGAATGAGACCTGATTGAGTCAGGGTCTGGCAGAGTGCCACGAGCTCAATCAGGCGCGCCCCCGTGAGAGTTAGCTGCGTTCCATTGCATTTCTACAGACAAAGGAATTCTCCGGTTGAAACATTATTGAAGATTTAAGTTAAAAACATCCTAAAGATTGATGCTATACATTGTTTGACATGTTTCTACGAACAGTAATGGAATTTTTTTACTTTTCGTCTGGCCTGCGCGTCATGAATTTGGATTTTTGAACTAAACGCGCGAACAAAAAGGAGGTATTTGGACATAAATTATGGACTTTATCAAACAAAACAAACATTTATTGTTGAACTGGGATTCCTGGGAGTGCATTTTGATGAAGATCATCAAAGGTAAGTGAATATTTATAATGCTATTTCTGACTTCTGTTGACACCAACATGGCGGATATTTCTTTGGCTGGATTGGGCTCTGAGCGCCGTACTCAGATTATGCTTTTTCCGTAAAGTTTTTTTGAAATCTGACACAGCGGTTGCATTAACTTCTCTAGGATGGGGGCAGCATTTTCACGTAATAATCGATAAAATTGAAGACGGGATGATCTGTGTTCAATACAGGATTAAAATCAACTGTAGCTAGCTTTCTGGTCTCGCGCCTCTAACAAACAGGACACTTCGAGTGACCCTCCTTCAAGATGGCCGTACTTCTTCATTACACAAAGAAATAACCTCAACCAATTTCTAAAGACTGTTGACATCCAGTGGAAGCGGTAGGAACTGCAAGCAGATCCCTTAGAAATCTGGTTTCCCAATGAAATCACATTGAAAAGAGAGTGACCTAAAAAAAATAACAATCTGAATGGTTTGTCCTCGGGGTTTTGCCTGCTAAATAAGTTCTGTTATACTCACAGACATGATTCAAACAGTTTTAGAAACTTCAGAGTGTTTTGTAACCAAATCTACTAATAATATGCATATCTTATCTTCTGGGGATGAGTAGCTGGCATTTTAATTTGGGCATGCTTTTCATCCAAAATCCGAATGCTGCCCCCTACCCTAGAGAAGTTAAAAAAGGAACGGAAGGGAACGCTATAAATCTGTACTTTTTTTGTTTTCAAACAGGTTCAGAACTTTATTTTGCTGGTCGGAACAGTGGACTGGAATGAAAACGATATTGGTTACAAACCTTTTCTGCTCCGGAACATAACATTTTTGAATGGTTCTTTATGGAACCCTTATGGTACTGTAAGAAACCTTTTCTTTTGACGATTGAAGCAAAACATACACTGAGGTTGATATGCTGGACCTGTATTTCTACTGCAGCGTTCCGCCCCCATGATTGCTGAATCTTCAACACATATTTTAATCTGACGATTATATCTGGTACTATCCCCAGGTTTTGGAGTGTGGCGCATGTGCTCCCTCTCCACAACGGTGGTGACCCTTGTGACCTAAATAATTATCACCCTATTTCTAAACTTTCTTGCCTAGCAAAAATATTAGAACCTTTTATAAATTCTCAGACAATTATCTTTCTTATCTACGAAATGTGTTCATCAACGAAAGGTGTTCATCAATCTGGCTTCAAGTCGAGTCATAGCACTATCTCTGCTGCTTTACTCGTTAAAAATGATATAGTTAACTGTATGGACAAAAGGCAACATTGTGCTGCCCTTTTCATTGACCTGTCAATGGCTTTTGACACTGTTGACCATTCATTATTAATTCAAAGGTTGTCCGAAATTGGCCTCGATCAGGCTGCATGTAATTGGTTTAAAAACTACCTGAGAAACAGAACACAATGTGTATTTTCTGATGGTGTTAAAGTGCAGGTTGCACATTATATTTCCACAAATATAACAATTTACTGAACAAAAATATAAACGCAACATGTAAAGTGTTGGTCCCATGTTTCATGAGCTGAAATAAAAAATATCTCAACAATTTTCRAACACGCACATAAGTTTATTTCTCTCAAATTTTGTGCACCAATTTGTTTACATCCCTGTTAGTGAGCATTTCTTATTTGCCAAGATAATCCATCCACCTGACAGGTGTGGCATATCAAGAAGCTGATTAAGCAGCATGATAATTACATGGGTGCACCTTGTGCTGGGGACAATAAATGGCCCCCAAATGTGCAGTTTTGTCACACAACACAATGCCACAGATGTCTCAAGTTTTGTGGGAGTGTGCAATTGACATGTTGACTGCAGGAATGTCCAGCAGAGCTATTGCCAGAGAATTTAATGTTATTTTCTCTTCCATAAGCAAACACCAACGTTGTTTTAGCTAATTTGGCAGTACGCCAAACCGTGGCGTCATGTGGGTCAGCAGTTTGCTGATGTCAACGTTGTGAACAGAGTGCTCCCGAGTGGCGCAGCGGTCAGAGGCACTGCATCTCAGTGCTAGAGGCATCACTACAGACACCCTGGTTTGAATCAAGGCTATATCACAACTTGCCATGATTGGGAGTCCCATAGGGCGGCGCACAATTGGCCCAGCATCGTCCGGGTTTGGCCGGTGTTGGCCGTCATTGTAAATAAGAATTTGTTCTTAACTGAATTGCCTAGTTAAATAAAAGGTTAAACAAATAATGGCGTGGGCTTATGATATGGGCAGGCATAAGCTATGGACAACAAACACAATTACATTTTATCAATCACAATTTGAATGCAAAAAAATGATAATGTTTAGATCCTATTGCTCATTGTGAGGCCCATTTTTTTAAGGTATCTCTGACCAACAGATACATATCTGTATTACCAGTCGTGAAATCCATTGATTAGTACGTAATGAATTTGTTTCAATTGACTGATTRCCTCAGTAAAATCTTTGAAATTGTTGCATGTTGCGTTTATATTTTTGTTGATGATATTCCATAATTTCTTTTATGTTACACCTTTCGCAATTTGAATTGTGGTGAGAGTATTTGTGGTTAAGAAAATTATTTTCAAAGCAATTTTGCCAGGAGAGATCATGGATCTTCTTGGCTAACTATAAGCCACACCTGGTCTAAGAATCTAAAATCTAAAATGTATTTTGATTTTTTTAACACTTTTTTTGGTTGCTACATGATTCCTTATGTGTTATTTCATAGTTTTGATGTCTTCACTTTTATTCTACAATGTAGAAAATACTAAAAATAAAGGAGAACCCTAAGGTGTGTCCAAAATTTTGACTGGTACTATACGTGTTTGTGAGAATCTCATTTTACAGAGGGGTCATATTAGTATGTAGCCCAAACACTAAAGACAGAAGTTGGCAGATTGGCTGTACTGACTTCAGACAAGGCCTAAGGTGCTTGTGGGGGTCTTAGAGCAAAACMTAAAACACAATCGTGTTCTTGAGAGTCTCATCTTTAGTCTGTAGACCACACCATCCGGACGCTATTGATGATTTTGTCTCAAGGTCTGACAAACATCGTTCTAGCTCTGTCACCTTTCACCGCAGATGTGGAAGTGCGTCATAGGCGGAAATATCTCTAGCTTGATCTGACTGATATTTATGCTAATTCGATTTCCGTGGGGCGCCGACATCGAATTTAGGGGGTTAAGTGTTATGGTTTATATGGAGACCTTTGCCTGTCACCTTTAATTGACATAAGACCTTACGTGAGCCTGCAACAAGACACCGTTAATGGCCATAGTCATGTTCAACATTTAATGGCATAACACAACAGATTAGACAAACTGGAATGACACACATTCACGGTTGCACAAAAACAGCTGTGAGCAAACCACACGCCCCCAGATAATATAATGAGCTGCTGCTTCACATTTTTATTATCACTAAAAGAGGAAAGAACCCTTTTCTGAAATGCCAAAAAACCAATAGAACCTTCCCCCTTACCAAATATCCCTTGAAGATTTTTTTTCTTCTAAGTATGTAGTCATAAACTGACATCATCAGTTTGTGGAATCTGTTATTATTATCACAGAATTACCGTATAGTGCCGGAGTTTGGTCTAGCCATCTCTGGGCTACACATGCCCAGTGAGAGAACTGAATACAATCCCTGTTTCTACCTCTTCAACTCTAAATGTATTCCAATTCTCTACCCTTCACCTAGTAATATGCAATTGCTCACTCTCCCTCATGCATTTAAAAGCATTGGATAGGAGCAAGCATGCCTTACACCAGTCTATTCCATTTAATTGATGAGGGGGAGTGCACCAGTGCACACTTTGGGAGAAGGGAAGAGATTGGGAACATAGCTATACTGTAAGTACTCTGTTTCCTCCTCTCATAATACATATGAAAGGAGAGAGGAATTCTGTTCCCTTTAAAAAAAATAAAGATTGTATACTGCAGACCTTTTCGGGACCGTATGATCTGACTAGATACAACTCCAGGCCCTAGTTATATAAAATCATTTGGGTCCAGATATTTTCCTGATCAGGGCACYTAGTCAGGAAAAAACCCTAGCCCTAGACATAAGTTGACTGCACCAGTCTTGACTGTTAGTCCTTCAGGATTTCTCTGGATTTTTGCAGGCAAATATGATTGATTTTGCTGTGGCAATTCTGATATTTTATGTGGCAATGTGCAATGATTTTGTCCAATTTGTTGCAAAAATGTGCTGAAAAAAGGAAAACATTTGACATGTGGCTTGACTGAACCATATGCAGTAAATGTGCAGTGATTGGTTGAAATTGTGAGCCCTCTTTTTGTACTACAGTGATGAGTCCATTTTATGCTATAATGATTTTACTGTTTTATGAGGAAATAGTACGGTGATTGGTCAAATTGGCAAGCCCTTGCATAATAAGCAGGTAATTGTTGATTTTCCTAATAATTTTGCGATCACAGAATTGCTGAACCCTGGAGGGACTGGTTAGTGACTTTAACGTACAATGGCTTATTGCATGCCGGCCCCATGACAGAGGGGTCAAGTTAGAGTGATTTGACTGGACATTGGATTGCGTTACAATGTATCTACCAGTGTTTTTCTGAACTTGAAGTTGACATCATTCTTATATGACAGGATTCTAATTTTATATCAGGCTTGGTCCAGTCCACTCCACCCTGAAACCACAGAGCAGGAATATTCTTCTCACTCTGTCTGAGACAAGTTTTTATTGTATTTTTTTGTTTGTGTCTGTGTGCGTGCATGTGTGTTGTGTGTATGTGTGTGTGGCTATAACAGTCTCCAATTAAAACAGTGTTCATGCCGTGGGATGAAAAAGCATCAATGATGGCAGATCGCTTTTAAACAGAACTCAGCAATAATGAGGTCACTTGATGCAATTATGGGACAGGAAAAATCTAAAGATTTGATTTCAATTATTAAGTAAGGATTTTTACGAGGAATATACAATACCAGTCAAAAGTTTGGACACACGTACTCATTCAAGGGTTTTTCTTTATTTTTTACTATTTTCTACATTTTGGAATAATAGTGAAGACATCAAAATCATGAATCATGAATCATGAACAAAGAAAGTGTTCAACAATTCAAAATATATTTTACATTTGAGATTATTCAAAGTAGCCACCTTTTGCCTTGATGACAGCTTTGCATACTCTTGGCATTCTCTCAACCAGCTTAATGAGGTAGTCACCTGGAATGCATTTCAATTAACAGGTGTGTCTTGTTAAAAGTTCATTTTTGGAATTTCTTTCCTTAATGCATTGAGCCAATCAGTTGTGTTATGACAAGGTAGGGGTGGTATACAGAAGATCGCCCTATTTGGTAAAAGTCCATATTATGGCAAGAACAGCTCATGTCATATGTATATGTATATACTGTACTCTATATCATCTACTGCATCTTGCCATCTTTATCTAATACATGTATCACTAGCCACTTTAAACTATGCCACTTTATGTTTACATACCCTACATTACCCATCTCATATGTATATACTGTACTCTATACCATCTACTGATCTTGCCTATGCCGTTCTGTACCATCACTCATTCATATATCTTTATGTACATATTCTTTATCCCTTTACACTTGTGTGTATAAGGTAGTAGTTGTGGAATTGTTAGGTTAGATTACTTGTTGGTTATTTGTCACGTTCCTGACCTTATTTTCCTTTGTTTAGCTTTGTTTAGTTGGTCAGGACGTGAGCTGGGTGGGCAGTCTATGTTATGTGTTTCTATGTTTTCGGTCATTGTTAATTAGCCTTATATGGTTCTCAATCAGGGGCAGGTGTTTGACGTTTCCTCTGATTGAGAACCATATTAAGGTAGGCTGTTCACACCGTTTGTTTGTGGGTGATTGTCTTCGGTGTCAGTTTATGTACCACATGGGACTGTTTCGTTTGTCTAGTCTGTTCCTGTTCGTGCGTTCTTCGTCATGTTATAAGTTCTCATGTTCAGGTCGGTCTACGTCGTTTTTTTGTTATTTTGTAATTTATCAAGTGTACTTCGTGTTCGTCTTGTCTAATAAATTCATCATGTCTTCACAACACGCTGCGTTTTGGTCCGATCCATGCTCCTCCTCAGACGAGGAGGAGAACAGTCGTTACAGAATCACCCACCCCCCAAGACATTTTTGGGCTTGACTCACAGGCTTCCAGCCTCGCCTCCGTGCTGCCTCCTCATACCACCGCCTCTCGGCTTTAGCTGCCTCCAGCTCTTCACGAGGGCGGCGATATTCTCCAGGTTGTGCCCAGGGTCCTTTACCGTCCAGTATTTCCTCCCATGTCCAGAAATCCTGCGATCGCTGCTGCTGCTTTTTCCCAGGCTGCTTGGTCCTTTGTTGGTGGGTGATTCTGTAACGACAGAATCGTTACAGACACATCAACATCAACTGTTCAGAGGAGACAGAGTGAATCAGTCCTTCATGGTTGAATTGCTGCAAAGACACCACTACTGAAGGACACCATGAAGAAGAAGAGACTTGGGCCAAGGAACACGAGAAATGGACATTAAACCGGTGGAAATCTGTACTTTGGTCGAATTAGTCAAAATTTTAGATTTTTGTTCCAACCGCTGTATCTTTGTGAGACGCAGAGTAGGTGAACGGTTGATCTCGGCATGTGTGGTTCCCACCGTGAAGCGTGGAGGAGGATGTGTGATGCTGTGGGGGTGCCTCTGCCATAGAAACAAGCGAAGCATGGCTTTGTGTCCATGGTTGCACCTTTACAATGCATAAAACTGCTCGTCTTTAGACCAAACAGTTCAAAACTAAAGACCTACTAGTATTTTACCAGAGCTATAAGAAAAATACATTCTGGTACAGATTCGCTGGACGCTATTAAAAGGGTGCACACAAATGAACCATCATGATTAAGGAACTACTTCAAATAAACCCTATTTAATCTTTATTTTTTATCTCACAGAAAATAGTTGATTTGCAGTATGGATCAGATGAGACGGAGGTAATTACCACTAAATAAATAAATTGGAACATTTTAGGTGTGCTGCAAAATGTTATATCCCATCAAGGTGTGCAACTGTTCAAAAATGTTTGGAAACCACTGCTTTAGACTTTTGTTTAAACATATACTCAGTTGTATGTCCCACACAAGAATTAAGCTGCCCCAACCATCTGCACAATTTGCACCATCTGGGTCACAATATTTCCTCAATTGTTTATTCCAACGTGTCTATTACTTATTTTTGTCTGACTCATTTATTTGTCAGTCTGTTGATTTGTGAATCCCTGATGCGTTCTGGGGGTTCCAACTTCCAGTAAACCTAGTATTATCATAGTGAAGAACGTCTTCTCTCTGTGTGCGTGTGTGTGTCCTGCAGTGTCTCCGGACCCAGGGGCCATACAGGGAGCTGCAGTTCAATCCAGATGAATGGGTCGTTATGCAAGGCCTTACGCGATTGCAAAATGATGTAAATGGTTCCGTTGCTACACAACAATATTTGTCCTGTCAAAACATAAACAACAGCCTACAAATGGCCAAATGTTCACAACGCTGGACGATGTTGAAATCTGCACCAGAGGTGGTATACACATGTGATTCCTGTATGTACACATGAGGTTTGACTGGGGAGAGTTTAGGAAAGAGATGTGTTCTCCCCCGAAAAGCAATGAAACTATTTATCTATGAAACAAGAAATCTGTACATTTTAGGGTTTAAAGGGATATTTCACTCAAAAACTATATTTTAGTATTTTGGTCATTAGTCCACTATTAATACAATCCCCAAAAACTGTGCATGTCAGCAGTCAAGTTATGAGGATAGCGCAATATTTCATGGGGAGGCCCCATGACACTCTGACGCAGTCCAACATGGAGCCATGGTACTTTACTGCCTGGTGCCTGTTAGATAGGAAGTCATCAATCCACCTGATGAGTGATGGTTGAAGCCCAATGTCTAGGAGTCTAGTGATGGCCACATTGTGGCAGACCCTGTCAAAGAACAAGCTATATTGGGTAGTGACCAGGGAGCAGATGAAGCCAGGCCTGTCCTTAATTCCTTTAAGTTATTGGTAAGGTTTTGGTGATTCAGCTTTGATAGCAGTGTTTTCTGAAGGCTCCAATATCACTTTTGTGCATCTCTGAGCGATGTTCTATCGATTCCAGGGGTCATTTAATGTTGGGTATTTGAAAATTATTCCTGTCACGCCCTGATCTGTTTCACCTGTCCTTGTGATTGTCTCCACCCCCTCCAGGTGTCACTTATTTCCCCCAGTGTACTTATCCCTGTGTTTCTTGTCTCTGTGCCAGTTCGTCTTGTATGTTTCTAAATCAATCAACGGTTTTCCCGTTCTCCTGCTTTTTGCATTCTCCTTTTTCTAGTCCTCCCGGTTTTGACCCTTGCCAGTTTCTGGACTTTGTACCCGCCTGCCTGACCATTCTGCCAGTCTTGACCATGAGCCTGTCTGCCACTCTGTACCTCCTGGACTCTGATCTGGTTTTGACCTTTTGCCTGTCCACGACCATTCTCTTGCCCACCCCTTTTTGGATTAATAAACATTGTAAGACTCCAACCATCTGCCTCCTGTGTCTGTATTTGGGTCTCGCCTTGTGCCTTGATATTCCAAATACCCAGCAAACAATTTCTGGTTACCATCTTAGCTGGTAATATTGTGGGTTGGTTTGGTGCTCTAGGGAGTACTAGTAAGTACCCAATGAACAGGGTAATACAAATCAGAGGGACGGTCAAGGAAGGTGCATTTGCAGTTTGTTTTGGGTCATGTCTTCTTGCCCAATAGTAACTGATCCGTGAATTATGTCTGGTGTCATTTTGGAGTAACTTTTTCTGTAAGTGAGAATAGAAGATGTATTATTTAAAATTAGGTAACATTCGGTACTATCGTGTCATATTGATCATTGGATCTCAAATCCAAATAGCTGGAACACAGAGCCAAAAATGTACAACTTAGCTTCATTGACCAAATACGTATGGTTAGGACTGTAGCCTGTGATTGTTTTTACCGGGAGGCCTAATGCTTCTAATCCTTTATAATGTACATGTTTTTGTGCTCTATGTTATGTGTCTTATAATGTATGTACTGTACCAATCCCAAATCAGATGTATTTATCAGCTGATGTCACAAAGTGCTATACAGAAACCCAACCACATGACGTTCCTCATCAGGAAATAAATAATAATACAATTCTCTCTCTCTGGCGCTCTTGGTCGCCATGTTCCAGCACCTCAGCTGGGTCGTCAGGTTCCTGCGCCTTAGCAGAGGTGCTCGGTCCACTCCTGATCCCTGGGATCGTCATCTTGTTCGGCATCCTGCGGCTGGAGCCTCGCGTCGGGGAGTGGGTACTGTCACGTGTGCTCCCTCTCCAGCCTCTAGGCCACCATGCTGCTCGTTATGGCACACACCTGTCACCATCGTTATGCGCATCAGCACATTATGACACTCATCTGGACTCCATCACCTCCTGCCCTATATGTGTCACTCCCTTTGGTTCCTTCCCCATGTGTCATTGTTTCTGTTTCAGTTTCCTGTCTGTGCGTTGTTCGTGTTTGTTGTTTTGTTCATTTATTGATGAACTTCTTATGGCTGGGGGCAGTATTGAGTAGCTTGCATGAATAAGGTGCCCAGAGTAAACTGCCTGCTACTTAGGCCCAGAAGCCATGATATGCATATTATTAGTAGATTTGGATAGAAAACACTCTGAAGTTTCTAAAACTTTTTGAATGATGTCTGTGAGTATAACAGAACTCATATGGCAGGCAAAAACCTGGGAAATATCCAACCAGGAAGTGGGAAATCTGAGGTTTGTAGGTTTGCCTATCCAATATACAGTGTCTATGGGGTCAWATTGCACCTCCTAAGGCTTCCACTAGATGTCAACAGTCTTAGGAAACCTTGTTTCATGCTTCTACTGTGAAGGATGAGGGAATGAGAGCTGTTTTAACCAGGTGTCTGGCAGAGTGCCATGAGCTCACTCAGGCGTGCCCCCGTGAGAGGTAGATGCGTTCCTTTTCGTTTCTAGAGAGAAAGGAATTCTCCGGTTGAAACATTATTGAAGATTTATGTTAAACACATCCTAAAGATTGATGCTATACATCGTTTGACATGTTTCTACGAACTGTAATGGAATTTTTTGACTTTTCGTGTGGCCTGCGCGTCATGAATTTGGATTTTTGAACTAAACGCGTGAACAAAAAGGAGGTATTGGACATAAATTATGGACTTTAACAAACAAAACAAACATTTATTGTGGAACTGCGATTCCTGGGAGTGCATTCTGATGAAGATCATCAAAGGTAAGTGAATATTTATAATGCTATTTCTGACTTCTGTTGACTCCACCACATGGCGGGTACCTGTATGGCTTGTTTTTGTGTCTGAGCGCCGTACTTAGATTATTGCATGGTGTGCTTTTTCCGTAAAGTTTAAAAGAAATCTGATACAGCGGTTGCATTAAGGAGAAGTTTATCTAAAGTTCCATGTATAACACTTGTATCTTTTATCAATGTTTATTATGAGTATTTCTGTAAATTGATCTGGCTCTCTGCAAAATCACTGGATGTTTTGGAGGCAAAACATTACTGAACATAACGCGCCAATGTAAACTAAGATTTTTAAAATATAAATATGAACTTTATCGAACAAAACATACATGTATTGTGTAACATGAAGTCCTATGAGTGTCATCTGATGAAGATCATCAAAAGTTAGTGATTCATTTTATCTCTATTTCTGCTTTTTGTGACTCCTCTCTTTGGCTGGAAAAATGGCTTTGTTTTTCTGTGACTAGGTACTGACCTAACATAATCAGATGGTGTGCTTTCGTCGTAAAGCCTTTTTGAAATCGGACACTGTGGTGGGATTAACAACAAGTTTATCTTTAAAATGGTGTAAAATACTTGTATGTTTGAGGAATTTTAATTATGATATTTCTGTTGTTTGAATTTGGCGCCCTGCACTTTCACTGGCTGTCAAGTCGATCCCGTTAACGGGATCTCAGCCAATCTCAGTCGTAAGAAGTTAAATCACTCACTTTCTGAACTTGCTTCTCGACTCTCAGCGCACATCGTTACAGGCATGTCCTTCCATTACTATTTATAAAACAAAATGTACCCAACTTACCCCTATCGGTCTGAGAGAAGCATTGGACTTTGAGCTCTGTTTTCCATTCCACCTTGTTTCGATCAATGACTCAAATTGTACATAAAACAAAGGATGGACATCTTGACTCTCTGCGTTTGTGTCAGTGAAGTGTCAACTACATAACATGTCTTCTGGCATGGAGATGAGATGTGTTGACATGCCATGTTGACATTGCGTGCTGTTTTGGTCTTTAGAATGACACGTGTGTGGCATTTGGGAGCCCCAGACCCCAATTCTCACTCATTGCTGTGTGTGTCACTGTCCACCTCCCACTCCCAGAATAAAAAAATAAAGAGTAAGAGGACCCTGTGACGAATACAGAACCGTGTCACAGTCCAGTGGACCTGAAGTCGTGTGTGTGTGTGTGTGTGTGTGTGTGGCCCTCAGGAGACAAGAAAGAGTCAGACCATGTCTGTACTTTCAAACATTTAGGCTAGACCTGTCCTCTCTCTTACCATCTGTGTTGTTTTGGATAAAACAAACTGCTCTTCTGAGAAAGTTTATAAAAAAAACATTACATTCTGAGAAAGTGCATCAAACATACATTATCCCTCACTAACTCATAAACTTTGTTTGTGAGTCTTTGTAATATAAAATAATTATACTTCCTCTGTAGGGTAAACTGATTGGGGCGGTGTGTGTGTTTGCGTGTGTGGGTGGTTAAAATAACAAAGTGTAAACAGCATAAACACTTTCTCTCTCTGGCTCTGCCTCCTCTGTCCCACTTCTTTAATGCCAGAAGACATATTGAACCCCTCATCTCTCTCTCTCGCTCTCTCGCTCTCTCTCTCGCTCTCTCTCGCTCTCGCTTCCACAAGCCCACAGCAAATTAGATACTGAGAGATTTCAAACCCAGGACTAGAGAGAGATCCTGTTTAATTTTTATTCAGGACTGTCAACAATGTTTTTATTTAACACTTTTATAAATCCATGAAATGCACTTCTCTCTAGGCTACTTCCACTCACGCTACAATCAACACTGCAAATGCAATGCGCCAAGTGTACCGATAGGCCTGCGTTTTTCTTAGGCCTAATAGCGGCTCGTGTTTGTCTTTTCTAATATAGAGGAGTATTTGGTCTGGTCATAATAACAACAAGAATTTGTGCATGAGGCAGAACTATTGCGTTGTGACTTGAGTTTCCTTATCAGATGGAAGACTGTGTCTGACTGTATCCCCTCTCTGGCCAGTCTAAGTGGACGGAGAGAGTGGATGGTGAGTTAAAAGACTCTCTGCTGCTCTCTATCCCCCTGTCTCTGCTGAGACTGACCATTAGATACAGGTGTAGCACATGAGGATGCGTGAAACGGACTTATCAGCCGTACGTGTCCCGCTTGCGTTGTCACATTAGCTAGCTTTTGAGGTGGAGCGATCYGMTGAGACACTTGAGGAGAGCTTTTTATGTGTGTTTGTGAGGCAGAGGTCCTGAGTTCAAGCCCAGGTACGGGCTGAATCGGGAGGAAGTAGTACTTGGTAAGTAAGCAGCGTGATATCCTTTACACAGGTACTATCAGCCCAGTAAAATCAAAAAGCGAATTGTTTTTATGCTCAGCTGTGCCCCACAAGTAATAACACAGCTGATCTATTTCCAGTGTTATCATATAGCTCGGGTTTTGTAATATAATGGAAATATGGTCTGAGAACGACAATGGCAGGCTAACTCAACCATAGCCAATATGCAGTAATAATATATTAGGCCTACTGCACAAACCTAATTCTGGTTTTATAGGTTAATGTTGCATAGGCTTACATCTTTAGGTCTTTAGAAAGAAATTGTGAGGTTTAGATCTCGGCTTGCATTTTGACTCAGAAACCCAGAAAAATTAAATTGGTTCTGTGAAGGTTCCCAGAACATTATTTAGGTCACGGCAAATGTTCTCATAACACAAACACTGTCGAGTCGGGGTGATGATTATAGAATGTTTTTAGATTATATAACATTTGCCTGATAGTGCAAGAACGTTCCTAGAACAAATTTAATCTGTTACCAGAATGTTTCATTAGGTTGTGGGAGCGATCTGGGGAGAACAGATGCACAACACAAAACGTTTTCAGTTGGGGAGATGCTTCTACAATGTTTCTTTTAGGATGCAAAAACACTCACCCGATGACACAAGAACATTCCCAGAACACATTTAATCTGTTCTTTAACTTCTTATAGCTGGTGGCAGTATTTAGTAGCTTGGCTGAATAAGGTGCCCAGAGGTGCCCAGAGTAAACTGCCTGCTACTCAGTCCCAGTTGCTAATATAAGCATATTATTAGTATATTTGGATTTAAAACACTCTGAAGTTTCTAAAACTGTTTGAATGATGTCTGTGAGTATAACATAACTCATATGGCAGGCAAAAACCTGAGAAAACATCCACCAGGGAGTGGGAAATCTGAAGTTGGTCGTTTTTCAACTAATTCCTATTGAAGATACAGTGGATCATGTTGCCTTTCCTAAGGCTTCCACTAGATGTCCAACAGTCTTTAGAACCTAGTTTGATGCTTCTACTGGGGCAAATGAGAAAAGTGGGGTAAAGTGGGGGCAAATGAGAGGGGAATGAGTCAGAGGTCAGCCAGAATGCTTTGAGCTCGTGACGCTCGTATCACATGAGAGGTAGCTCGCGTTCCATCGCATTTCTGAAGAACAAGGAATTCTCCGGTTGGAACATCATTGAAGATTTATTGTTAAAACATCCTAAAGATTGATTCTATACATCGTTTGACATGTTTCACGGACTGTAACGGAACTTTTTGACATTTTGTCTGCTCCTAGTGAACGCGCTTCGTGACTTTGGATTGTTTACGCGTGCTAACAGCCCACAAACACTCACTGCTCTAGAGGAGATCTGCATGGAGGAATGGGCCCAAAATACCAGCAACAGTGTGTGAAAGCCTTGTGAAGACTTACAGAAAACGTTTGACCTCTGTCATTGCAAACAAAGGGTATATAACAAAGTATTGAGATACAACTTTTGTTATTGACCAAATACTTATTTTCCACCATAATTTGCAAATAAATTCATAAAAAATCCTACAATGTGATTTTCTGGATTTTTTCCCTCATTTTGTCTGTCATAGTTGAAGTGTACCTATGATGAAAATTACAGGCCTCTCATCTTTTTAAGTGGGAGAACTTGCACAATTGGTGGCTGACTAAATACTTTTTTGCCCCACTGTATGTTTGAGGAATTTTAATTATGGGATTTCTGTTGTTTTGAATTTGCGGCCCTGCACTTTCACTGGTGTTTTCATATCGATCCCGTTAGCGGGATCTCAGCAAAAAGACAGAAATATGCCTCAGTTTCATCAGCTGTCCGGATGGCTGGCCTCAGACGATCCCGCAGGTGAAGAAGCCGGACGTGGAGGTCTTGGGCTTTAGTGGTTACAAAATTGGTCTGCTGTGTTGAGGCCGGTTGGACGTACTGCCAAATTCTCTAAAACTATGTTGGAGGCTGCTTATGGTATAGAAATTAACATCAATTCTCTGGCAACAGCTCTGTGGATATTCCTGCAGTCAGCATGCCAATTGCACGCTCCTTAACTTTCTCACGAGTCACCATCCCGGTTCCGGGAGCACCCCCCACAGTAAAAAAAGCTGACTAGCATAGCCTAGCATAGCGCCACAAGTAAATACTAGCATCTAAATATCATTAAATCACAAGTCCAAGACACCAGATGAAAGATACAGATCTGTGTGAATCCAGCCATCATTTCTGATTTTTAAAAATGTTTTACAGGGAAGACACAATATGTAAATCTATTAGCTAACCACGATAGCAAAAGACACAATTTTTTTCCCCACCATTTTTTTTCCTGCATGGGTAACTATCACTAATTCGACTAAATAAGATAATATTAGCCACTAACCAAGAAACAACTTCAATAAGATGAAGTCTGATAACATATTTATGGTATAGCATGATTTTTTTAGAAAAATGTGCATTTTTCAGGTATAAATCACAGTTCTACATTGCAGCTGCAATCTGAATAGTGCCGAGCTGCCAGATAATTTTACAGAGACACACGTCAAATACTAATTACTCATTCTTAAAACATTTTGAAAATCACTAGCACGCTAAAGCCCCAGTCAGCACCCATCATCTTGTAACCAGCCATATCTCAGATTTTTAAGTGTTTATACAGCGAAAACCAATATATAACACTTATTAGTTACCACAATACGCAGAATCAAAGCAATTTACCAGCAGCAGCAGCGTTAGCGTCGTAACAACCCGCAAAACAGAAAGATTATATATTTTACTACCTTGATATACTTCATCAGATGACAGTCCTGTAACTCATATTACACAATGCATATAGCTTTTGTTCGAAAATTTGCATATTTAGCAGCACAAATCGTGGTTATGCAATGTAATCAGTAAAAACATGGCATGCATTCTGTCCGGCGCCATCTTGGAAAGGCACCTAATCTAATCAATAATATATCGAAAACTTGACTAAAAAATACAGGTTGGACAGCAATTGAAAGATGCATTAGTTATTAATGCAACCGCTGTGTTAGATTTTTTTAAATTAACGTTACTGACATACAGTGTGCGTTACAGCCAGACCAGTGCCGCAATAATGGCCGAAAAATACTTTTACATTTTTCCACAGAAACCGAATTAAACACATAAATAAGTTCTACTATTCAGTTGATGCCTTTTCTTCCATCAGAATCTTGGGCAAGGTGTCCTTTGTCCAAAAGAATCGTTGCTTTGTTGTAAAACGTCCTCTTCAACTTCGGAATTAGCAGCTAACAATAGCTACGTGGCACACACATGTCCAAATCCTCAAAACGCAATACTACGAAAATTCCGAAAATAGCAATATACTCGCATAAACTGATATAAATCGGTTTAAAATAACTTCGTTATGATGTTTCTAACACCTATATCGAATTAAATCACAGACGGATATATCTTAGGCCGATAACGAGAGCTTTTGAGCATGCCATTCTGATGTCCTCTCTTGCGTCTTGACGAGCMTCGAAAAGAACGGACCTTCCACCCCATGGCCTTTTATAAAGTCTGAGAAATACGTAGAGACTCCATTCCACTTCTCATTGGTTACTGACATCCAGGGGAAGGCGGGTGCAGTTCATTTCGACCCATAGGACACATACAGAGCTTTAAACTGATCCGAGATCAGAGCCTAGTTTTCAGACCTTCGCAGTTCCTGTCATGATTTTCGCTGCAGAAAGACTTCTGGTTCACCCACAGACATAATTCAAACGGTTTTAGAAACTAGAGATTGTTTTCTATCCAATAGTAATAATAATATGCATATTGTACGAGCAAGAATTGAGTACGAGGCAGTTTAATTTGGGAACGCAAAATGTCGAAGTTGAAACAGCACCCCCTGTATTCTCAAGAGGTTAAAAACTTGAGACAACAGTGACATTGTATTGTGTGACAAAACTGCACATTTTAGAGTGGCCTTTTATTGTCCGCAGAACAATGTGCACCTGTGTAATGATCATGCTGTTTAATCAGTTTATTCACCTGTCAGATGTTGGATTATCTTGGCAAAGGAGAAATGCTCACTAGCAGGGATGTAAACACATTTATACACAACATTAGAGAGAAATACGCTTTTTGTGAGTATGGAAAATTTCTAGGATCTTTTTTTTCAGCTCACGAAACATGGGACCAACACTTTGCATTTATATTCAGTACCAGTCAAAACTTTGGACACCTACTCATTGAAGGGTTTTTCTTTATTTGTACTATTTTTTACATTGTAAAATAATAGTGAAGACATCAAAACTGTAAAAGAACACATATGGAGTCATGTAGTAACCAAAAAAGGGAAACACAAATCAAAATATATTTTAGATCTTAGATTCTTCAAAGTAGCCACCTACASATGCGGAGATCATCCATTCACCTACTCTGCATCTCACAAAGACAGTGTCTTTGGCCTGGTTTGCTAACTACCTCTCTCAAAGAGTGCAGTGTATAAAGTCAGAAGATCTGCTGTCTCTGCCACTGCTTGTCACCGAGGGAGTACCCCAAGGCTCAATCCTAGACCCCAATGCTCTTCTCAATTTACATCAACAACATAGCTCAGGCACTAGGAAGCTCTCTTATCTATTTATATGCAGATGATCCAGTCTTATACTCAGCTGTCCCCTCCCCGGATTTTGTGTTAAATGCTCTACGACCAAGCTTTCTTCGTGTCCAACAAGCTTTCTCATCCCTCAACCTTGTTCTGAACACATAAGGGTGCTCTCGAGCAGCTAGATGTTCTTTACCATTCGGCCATCAGATTTGCCACCAATGCTCCTTATAGAACACAACACTGCACTATATACTGGTCATCTCTGTGTACCTGTTGCAAGACCCACTGGTTGATGCTTATTTATAAAACCCTCTTAGGCCTCACTCCCCCCTATCTGAGATATCTACTGCAGCCCTCATCCTCCACATACAACACTGTTCTGCCAGTCACATTCTGTTAAAGGTCCCCAAAGCACACACATCCCTGGGTTGCTCCTCTTTTCAGTTCGCAGCAGCTAGCGACTGGAACAAGCTGCAACAAACACTGAAACTGGGCAATTTTATCTCAATCTCTTCATTCAAAGACCCAATCATGGACATTCTTACTGACAGTTGTGGCTGCTTTGTGTGATGTTAAGAGTTTGAACTTAACTTCTCTAGGGTAGGGGGCAGCATTAGTAATTTTGGATGAAAAGCATGCCCAAATTAAACTGCCTGCTTCTCGGCCCAGAAGATATGATATGCATATAACTGGAAGATTTGGATAGTAAACACTCTAAAGTATCCAAAACTGTTCAAATAGTGTCTGTGAGTATAACAGAACTGATTTGGCAGGCGAAAACCTGAGAAAAATCCATTCAGGAAGTCGTTTTTTTGTTGGTTTTGTAGTTTTCTATTCAATGCCATTACAGTATACATTGACTTAGGGCTCAAATTGCAGTTCCTATGCCTTCCACTAGATGTCAACAGTCGTTAGAAATTGTTTCAGGCTTGTATTCTGAAAAATGAGGAAGTAAGAGCAGTTTGAATGAGTGGACCCTATAGTGTCACAGAGCTTTGTCATGCGCGCGACAGAGAGAGTGCCTTTCTTGTTTACCTTTTATATTGACGACGTTATTGTCCGGTTGAAATATTATCGATTATTTAGGCTAAAAACGATTGAATATAAATATCGTTTGACATGTTTCTATGAACTTTACGGATACAATTTGGATTTTTTGTCTGCCTGTTTTGACTGAGTTTGAGCCTGGAATAATTAATATTCCTCAAACATACAAGTATTTTACAATATTTTCAAGATACACTTGTTCTAAATCCAGCCACAGTGTCCGATTTCAAAAAGGCTTTACGACGAAAGCACACCAAACGATTATGTTAGGTCAGAGCCAAGTCACAGAAAAACACAGCCATTTTTCCAGACAAAGAGAGATAGAAATAGAGATACAATTAATCACTAACCTTTGATGATCTTCATCAGATGACACTCATAGGACTTCATGTTACACAATACATGTATGTTTTGTTCGGTAAAGTTCTTATTTATATCCAAAAATCTGAGTTTACATTGGCGCGTTATGTTCAGTAGTTCCAAAACATCCGGTGATTTTGCAGAGAGCCACATCAATTTACAGAAATACTCATAATAAACATTGCTAAAAGATACAACTGTTATGTAAGGAATTTTAGATCCACTTCTCCTTAATGCAACCGCTGTGTCAGATTTCAAAAAAACTTTACGGAAAAAGCACACCATGCAATAATCTGAGTACAGCGCTCAGAGACCAACACAACCCAAAGAGAAACTTCAGAGTGTTTCCTATCCAAATTTACTAATAATATGCATATCATAGCTTCTGCGCCTGAGTAGCAGGCAGTTTACTCTGGGAACGCTTTTCATCCGGACGTGAAAATACTGTCCCCTACCCAAGAGAGGTTAAGTTACCTTAGCTTTCTTGGGAACAGGAACAATGGTGGCCATCTTGAAGCATGTGGGGACAGCAGACTAGGATAGGAATTGATTGAGTATGTCCATAAACACTCAGCCAGCTGGTCTGCGCATGCTCTGAGGACGCGGCTAGGGATGCCGTCTGGGCCAGCAGCCTTGCGAGGGTTAACAAGTTTAAATGTTTTACTCACTTTGGCCATGGAGAAGGAGAGCCCACAGGCTTTGGTAGCAGGCTGTGTCAGTATATATGTATTGTCCTCAAAGCGAGCAAAGAAGTTGTTTAATTTGTCTGGGAGCAAGACGTTGATGTCTGCGATGGGGCTGGTTTTCTTTTTGTAATCCGTGATTGACTGTAGACCCTGCCACATATGTCTCGTGTTTGAGCCGTTGAATTGTGACTCTACTTTGTCTCTATACTGATGCTTTGCTTGTTTGATTGCCTTGCGGAGGAAATAGCTGCACTGTTTGTATTTGGTCATGTTTCCAGTCGCCTTTGCATGGTTAAAAGCGGTGGTTCACGCTTTCAGTTTTGCGCGAATGCTGCCATCAATCCACGGTTTCTGGTTAGAAAAGGTTTTAATAGTCAGAGTGGGTATGACATCTCCGACGCACTTGCTATTAAACTCGCTCACCGAGTCAGCGTAAACATCAATGTTATTATCTGAGGCTATGTGGACTACGTGATCGAAGCAATCTTGAAGCGTGGAATCCGATCAGTCAGACCAGAGTTGGATAGACCTGAACACAGGTGTTTCTTGCTTTAGTTTCTGTCTGTAGGCTGGAAGCAAAAAAATTGAGTCATGGTCAGATTTGCCAAAGGCAGTGCGGGGGAYAGCTTTGTATGCATCGCAGAAGTTAGAGTAGCAATGATCGAGAATGCTACCAGCTCGTGTTGCGCAATTGATATGCTGATAGAATTTAGGAAGTCTTGTTCTCAGGTTAGCTTTGTTACATCATACATCCTGAGGCTACAATGAGCGCAGCCTCAGGATGTATGTCCTCCCGTTTACATAGAGTCCAGTGAAGTTCTTTCAGGGCCGACGAGGTATCTGCTTGGGGGGTGCATATACACAGCTGTGACTATAATCGAAGAGAATTCTCTTGGAAGATAATGCGGTCGGCATTTGATTGTAAGGAATTCTAGGTCAGGTGAACAAAATGACTTTGTCACGTGTGCTCCCTCTCCGGCCTCTAGGTCACCAGGCTGCTCGTTCTGGCACACACCTAAGCACCTTCACATCATCACTCACCTGGACTCCATCACTTCCCTGATTACCTTCCCTATATATGTCACTCCCTTTGGTTCCTTCCCCAGGCGTCATTGTTTCAGGTTCATGTCTGTGTGCTGTTACTGTTTCTTGTCTTCTATTATGGTCCTTTTGTTTTATTAAAGCACTCACTCCCTGAACTTGCTTCCTGACTCTCAGCGCACATCTTTACAGAATAACGCCTTACCTAAGGAAAGCATCAGGGAGTGTTTTTTTGTGTCAGGTGGAATGACATCGGGTCCGGGAACCTCTACAGGCTTTCTTGCCTCAGCCGGATCGCCAGGCTCCCCTGCCTCAGCTGGTCTGTCAGGTTCCCGCCTCCCAGCAGGTGACAGGTTCCCGCACATCAGCAGATGTGACCGGTCTGCTCCTGATCCCCGGGATCGTCCCTTGGGTTGGCGTCCTGCGGCTGGAGTCGAACGAGCTGGGGGAAAGGTAATAACCACAGTGGTTATAGAGTGTGCAACAGGTCAGCACCTCAGGAGTAAATGTCAGTTGGATTTTCATAGCTGAACATTCAGAGGTTGAGACAGCAGGTGCGGTAGAGAGAGAAAGAGAGAGAGAAACAGAAGGTTAAAACAGCAGGTCCGGGACAAGATAGCATGACTGGTGAACAGGATAGGATTTCATAGCTGCAAGCTGAACAGCAGAAAGTGGATCAACAGCATGACCTGGTTGACTGGGGACGGGAACAGACAGGAGTCGTCAGGCCATGTAGTCCTGAGGAATGGTCCTAGGGCTCAGGTCCTCAGAGAGAGAGACAGGGAGCATACCTAAGATCACACAGGACACCAGATAAGACAAGATAATTACAGCATATATAACAGACAGACCATATCCCCCCCGGCACATAGACTATTGCAGCATAGATAGTGGAGACTGAGACAGTGGGGGTCGAGGGACACTGTGGCCATGTCCAAAGTTACCCCTGGACAGGCCAACTAAGCAGGATAAAACCCCACCCACTTTGCCAAAGCAAAGCTCCCACACCACCAAAGGGATATCAACAGACCACTAACTTACTACCTTGAGACAAGGCTGAGCATAGCCCATGAAGATCTCCCACACCGTATAAGCCCAAGGACAGGAAGGAAGATCACATCAGTGACTCAACCCACTCAGGTCAAGTGTAGCGGAAAAAGCCTGGCACGACATGATGCACCAATCCCAGGGACGGCATGAGAGAGCGCAAGCAAGCCAGTGACTCAGCCCCCGTAATAGGGTCAGAGGCAGAGAATCCCAGTGGAGAAAGGGGAGCCGGCCAGGCAGAGACAGCAGAGGTGGTTCGTCACTCCAGTCCTTTGCCATTCCCCTTCACACTCCTAGGCCAGTCTACACTCATCATATGCCCTACTGAAGAGATGAGTCTTCAGTAAAGATGTAAAGTTTGACACAGAGTCTGCGTCTCTCACATACAGTAGCTCGGCAGACCATTCCATAAAAATGTAGCTCGATAGGAGAAAGCCCTTCCTCCTACTGTTTGCTTAGAAATTCTGGGAACAATAAGGAGACCTGCATCTTGTAACCTTAGCATACGTGCAGGTATGTAGGGCAGGACCAAATCGGTGAGATAGGCAGGAGCAATTCCATGTAATGCTTTGTAGGTCAGCAGTAAAACCTTGAAATCAATCCCCTAGCCTTAACAGGAAGCCAGAGGAAACCATAGGCTAGCACTGGAGTAATATGATCAAATTTGTTGGTTTTYGTCAAGATTCTAGCAACCGGGTTTAGCACCAGATCAAGTTGATTTAGTGCCTTCTCCAGATAGCCGGAGAGCATTGCAGTAGTCTAATCTTGAAGTGACAAAAGCATGGATGAGTTTCTGCATCATTTTTGGACAAAAGTTTCAGATTTTTGCAATGTTACGAAGATGGAAAAAGGCTGCTCTTGAAATACTTTGACATGTTTGTCAATAGGGAGATCATGGTCCAGAGTAACATTGAGGTCCTTCGCAGTTTTATTTGAGACAACTGTAAAACCATTGAGATTCATTGTCAGATCCGACAGCAGAACTCTTTGATTCTTGGGACCTAGAACTAACGTCTCATTTTGTCAGAGTTTAAAAGTAAAACATGTGCCGCCAGCCACTTCCTTATGTCTGAAACACAGACTTCCAGGTTAGGCAATTTTGGGTCTTCGCCATGTTTCATTGAAATGTACATCTGTATGCCGTCTGCATAGCAGTGAAAGTTTACATTGTGTTTCCGAATGACATCTGTGGCGGATGAATCAGAATTAGTTGGGTAACGTAGATAAATAAGATGTTTTATTTATATAACATGCTTATGTGAGATACTTGTCATTAGAATGTATCCTTTGGACTATAGTGTTAGCAGTTGCACTTTTCCCTCAGCTAGGGCTCAGTCACTTGGGGCCCAGAGAGGGGAGAGGTCAGGCTT
This sequence comes from Salvelinus sp. IW2-2015, assembly GCF_002910315.2. Classification (NCBI taxonomy): domain Eukaryota; kingdom Metazoa; phylum Chordata; class Actinopteri; order Salmoniformes; family Salmonidae; genus Salvelinus; species Salvelinus sp. IW2-2015. The sequence goes on along the minus strand of NC_036842.1, from coordinate 42,078,927 downwards.
GTCTTTCACATGTCTCTGGTGCTATGCAGAATATCAGAAAGGGAAGAGGACAGAATGGAACATTGTCTTCATATGTGAATGTGTCTTTACCTATTCTTAAACCATGTGAAGGGATGGCGTGATTAATGGGGAACCAATTACTTGTCTCCACAATGTTTGTGCGCCAGTCACTCCCTCCTTTTCCCATTGGGGGGGAGGTGTATGGCAGTGCGTGGAAACATTGTGAGTTCTCTCTTATCTTACACTTATACTGGGATAGTGTATGACCTAAAGGCTCACTCCCCTCGGTGAGCTTGTCCATGAGTGGGGTCAAGAGGGGGTTTACTTGAGATGGGAGTATCTAGAGTTGACAATTGAGTTATGCCTTGGATGAGGTAATGTTTTTGTACTATGAAGTACCAGGAACGAGATTAGAACCTAGTTTGAGAGACCAAACTGATCGATAATTTATAGTGAATGCTATCTGGCTAAGGGATACTCCTTTCTCAAGTAAAAGTCCCTTTGTGAAAAGTTCCTAAGATCTGTGGTTCGTCATGTAAGTTGAGAGGGGTGTATCTTGGCTATAAAATATCTTTGTATTCTTCTGTAGTGACTCTCAAAATTCATTATAGATAGTGAATTGTTGAAAGTCAAAGGCTAAAGCTTAAGCTCATTAACCTCTCTTGGGTACGTGAGACGTTAGCGTCCCACCTCTTCAACAACCAGTGAAACTGCTGGGCGCCAAATTCAAATAGAAATACTCATTATAAAAATTCAGAAAACAAAACATATTTTACATAGGTTTAAAGATGAACWTCTTGTGAATTCAAACACTGTGTCAGATTTAAAAAATGGTTTACGGCGAAATCATACCTTACGATTATTTGAGAACATAGCCCAGCAGACAAATCATTACAAACACTAGCCAGCCAAGTAGAACAGTTACGCATGTCAGAAATAGAGATAAAATTAATCCCTTACCTTTGATGATCTTCATATGGTTGCACTCAGCAGACATTCATTTACTCAATAACTGTTCCATTTGTTCGATAAAGTCTCTTTATATCCAAAAACCTCCGTTTTGTTCTGCTCAAATGRAGTCAAAACAGGCAGACAAAAAATCCAAATTGTATCCGTAAAGTTCATAGAAACATGTCAAACGATGTTTATATTCATTCCTCAGGTTGTTTTTAGCCTAAATAATCGATAATATTTCAACCAGACAATAACGTCGTCAATATAAAAGGTAAACAAGAAAGGCACTCTCTCGGTCGTGCGCATGAAAAAGCTCTGTGACACTTTAGGGTCCACTCATTCAGATTGCTCTTACTTCCTCATTTTTCAGAATACAAGCCTGAAACTATTTCTAAAGACTGTTGACATCTCGTGGAAGGCATAGGAACTGCAATTTGAGTCCTAAGTCAATGGATACTGTAATGGCATTGAATAGAAAACTAAAAAAACAAAAATAAAACTACTTCCCGAATGGATTTTTCTCAGGTTTTCGCCTGTCAAATCAGTTCTGTTATACTCACAGACACTATTTTAACAGCTTTGGAAACTTTTGAGTGTTTTCTATCCATATCTACCAGTTYTATGCATATCATATCTTCTGGGCACGAGAAACAGGCAGTTTAATTTGGGCATGCTTTTCATCCAATATTCCGAATGCTGCCCCCTACCCTAGAGAAGTTAAAGATGTAGTTTAAGTATAACTCTGACTGGTGTGTGGTTTGTAACTCTCCTCATTTGGTAACACAGGAAAATGCCACCACACATCACCAAGGGGGAGCATATATATTGAAAACAATAGTGGTCTGAGAACGGAACCTTGAGGAACACCAACAGTTACCATTGATTTATCAGAGGACAAACCCTCCACAGAGACAACTGATGTTTTTCCGACAGATAAGATCTAAACCAGACAAGAACTTGTGCTCGTAGACCAATTAGGGTTTCCAATGTCTCCAAAAGAATGTGGTGATCAATGGTGTCGAAAGCAACACTAAGGTCTAGGAGCACGAGGTACAGACGCAGAGCCTTGGTCTGACACCATTAAAATGTCATATACCACATTTACGAGTGTGGTCTCATTACTATGATGGTGTCTAAAACCAGACTGGAGCATTTCATATACATTATTGGTCTTCAGGAAGGCAGTGAGTTGCTGAGAAACAGCTTTTTCAAAAACATTTGAGAGGAATGGGAGTTTTGATACAGGCCAATATTTTTTTATTTAATTTTCCAGGTCAAGGTTTGGTTTTTGTCAGGAGAGGCATTATTACTGCCACTTTTAGTGAGTTTGGTACACATCCAGGGGATAGCGAGACCTTTTTTGTGTTCCACATAGGAGGGCCAGGCACAGGAACTACCTCTTTCAGAAGTTTAGATGGAGTAATGTCCAGTAGACAGCTGGAAAGTTTAGAGGCCATGACTATTTTCGTGAATGTGTCGAGAGATACAGGGTTAAAAAGCTTGAGTGTCTCCATTGATCCGAGGTCCTGGCAGTTTTGTGCGGACTCAAGACAACTGGGTTTTGGAGAAATACGCACAATCCAACATGAGTTTGTCATTTGTTTTCATGATCATGAATTCATCACTGCTGAAGTGAAGGCCATCCTCACTTGGGGAATGCTACTTTTTAGTTAGCAGCATTTAGGTCCACAATTTTGGTTTATTTTTATTCTCCCCAATCAGGTTGGAAAAGTAGTTAGCAGCAATTAGGGCTTTTCAATATTGCACGGTACTGTCTTTCCAAGCTAGTCGGAAGAGTTCAGGGCTCTGGTATTTTCTCTATACCAGGGAGCTAGTGTCTTGTGACAGTTTTTTGTTTGTTTTTAGCAGTGCGACTGCATCTAGGGGATTACGCAAGGTTACGTTTAGATCCTCGGTTAGGTGCTTAACTGGTTTTTGTACTCTGGTGTCCTTGGTTAGGTGGAGGGAGTCTGGAAAGGCATCAACACATTTTTGGCCTGTCCAAATTTGTTGCAAATGCAACACATTTCAGAAGACTTTCATCACTTGACGAAGAAAGAAATACAGTGTTATAAGTGCACCGCATATAAAAAGGATGGAAACATTTTAATAACTCTGACCATATGTGACWCGTTTCTGGAAACTAGGCTTATGTCGCGCGTCACTACTTCACAGGAGAGCCTTCTGGAATATCAAGTTTTTTTTCGCAGAAATGTCTTCTGGAACACTTGAACATTCATGTGCCTTAATAAAAAACGTGCCTGCCATCTGTAAATACGAATACAATTGTTAAATTYCAAGCCTTAGTTGGTTTAGCCACAGATGTATACGTGTAAGATAGTCTATCTAGCTACATTTTCAAATATTCCATGTTTCTAATTTTGACAGAAAGTTGTTTTCATTTCAAGTTAAAGTGTACTGTTAGCTAGCTAGCAATCATTCACTGGCTGGCTCACTAGCTAACATTACGTGTATATTCTTATTATTTGTATCTCAGAACCATTTGCTTTGCTAGTTATTGCCTAATGTTGGCTAGCTAACATTTGTTGGCTAGTGGCTAGTGCTTGTTTGATGTTGTTCGTACAGAACACTCGGATCAACCCTTAAAGAGATGGGTGAGGCTAAAGCTTAAGAGGGTGTGAACATTGCTGAATGGGAGTAGACAAAGAGGAGCTCTCCAGTAGGTACCAAAACATTCAAGAGACATTTTCTCAAAAGTAAGATGGGTCACTAATGTCTAAACATGTATACATGAAATACAATCACCCCCAGACACACCTGGCTAACTTGATAGGTCACGTAACAGTGAAGACATCAAAACTATGAAATAACACATGGAATCATGTGGTAACCAGGTGTGTCCAAACTTTTGACTGGTACTGTAAATAAATGAGAATAACAACAATAGGTATTTGTTTAGATAGTGTAGTGGCATATTGTCTCTATTCCATCCAATAACTATGACCGCTGCCCTGGTGAGAGAGGGGCTATTTCGGACACCCACCCACCGCAGGCTTTACTGCACGTCCGTAGAGATGATGGCAGTGTGGCACTTCAGATTGCAAGCTACAATCAAAAGGATGCTTCTTTGTTCAGGCATATCAAACTTACAGACTTTCTAATATAAAGATGGGAAAATTAAAATGATCCTTATAATTCCTCTAATTCTAATAACTTAGAAATGCAATAAATGAAGGCTATTGTGTGCAGTAAATTCAAAGATATAACGCAAGTAAGTACTAGCAAGTGCCGTCAAAAAAACTATACCGCTCCCCCGTCTAACCGAGACTCCTCGTAGGCCCGACTTCCTCCCTCAAATAACCGTTCCTCCTCCCGTAGCCACCGCACCGGCCGCAAGGGGGGTATTCATCTCCAATAATGGCTTCGCACTAGTAATTCAACTAATAATGCTCTGGCTATTGTATAGAAATTGGCTATTTGGCTCTGACAGATAGAGACAAGAATATGTTTTGTATAATTCCTGTAAAAAACATAGACCTACAACCTATTTTTGTTTCCCTTACTATAAAACTTTACAGTGTAATACATTTTATCAACTATATTTGCAGATTCGATTAGTAAAAGAGCTATAGTAGTTTGTAAAGTCCAGTTGCAGCTTCTTTTGACAAAGTTGAAACAAAAAATATAATAATAATATATCTAGCCAGGTGCACCGTTTGAATTATATTATGTTTTCCGAAACAAAAGCACCAGTGCATGAACAATTGTGAATTGCGTAAATAAATATTTGTGGAAATATATTAATGACAAGATATAAAAACAGTCATTTGTTGATTATATCAGACACTGTATTGTGCCCTTATACTCGTGCCTTTTCCCCATTAATAAATCTTGTCTTCTCTTTATGCTTCGGGTCCACAGTTCACACACAGTTTCTGGGCTTTGTCTGAGCAAGCCCCACAAATCGGTTGGACTACACACAGTTTTCATGGGCCTTGTTTCGTGTGCACCTGCCGCAGCTGTTGCATAAACTCTATGAAGCGATTGTGTGGCATGGTCTCTCTGAAAAAGTCCACACCATACCTATAAGACCAAAATAACTCCACATCCATCCGTTTCCCAGAAGGGGAAACTATATACCATTTCCAGCTTTTCATAATAAAATAATTAGACCGCCCTCAACGGCCACAGTTCTTCATCATCATTACACAATTGTTCTAAATTAAATAATCCTTTTCACCCTCATCATTCAGGTCAATCAAATTCAATCACCTTCGTCACCCTCATCATTCAGATCAATGAAATTCAATCACCCTCGTCACCCTCATCATTCAGATCAATCAAATTCAATCACCCTTGTCACCCTCCTCGTTATTCAGTTCATTGAAATCACATGCACCATTATCAGTTTCTATATGGTTTCTATTGCCCATTCAGAATAGCATATTTTAATTTTAAGTTTATTATTTGACTAGTTTTTGCTTAGTAGCCAGAGCAATGCTGCGCACGAGTGGTCATGTGCTGAATGCATGGACAGCAAGGAAATTCTTGGAAAAAGTTAAATTTGGAAATAGAGCTGCACCTGTTGAATTTTGAGAGTTATTTGACAAAGATACGTGTCATAGAAACTGCAGAATATTCTCTTTCTGGTACTACAAAGTAATCAACATGTATTACCTGCATGTGACTCTGAAGGAGGATTTGATCAAGTGATGCTCCTTTCCCTGCATCTGTCAATTACAAGATGCGACCATCTCTTCATGTACAATTTGACAACTGATAGGCCTGATATCACTCATCAGATTATTGTCAATTGAATCTTGTCTATAGGCTAACTCTTATTATGTGTGAAATTAGTTTCGGTATAGTTTAGGTGTAGTTACGATGGGCCGGTCTGCAGTTTGACCGGCATCGTTTGATTCCCGCTCATCAACTTGGATAGTCAGGGATAGATTTTGCATTATTCTAAAGGCCTACTGCAACACAGACAGTACACTATATATACAAAAGAAGGTGGGCATCCCTTCAATTAGTGGGTTCGGCTCTTTCAGCCCCACCCATTGCTGACAGGTGTATAAAATTTAACACACAGCCAAGCAAACTCCACAAACATTGGAAGTAGAATGGCCTTACTGAAGATCTCAGTGACTTTCAACGTAGAAACGTCATAGAATGCCACCTTTCCAACAAATTTCTGCCCTGCTAGAGCTGACCCAGTCAATTGTAAGTGTTCTTATTGTGAAATGGAAACATTTATGAGCAACAACGGCTCAGCCGTGAAGTGGTAGGCCACACAAGCTCACAGAACGGGACTGCTGAGTGATGAAGTGCGTAGTGCGTAAAAATCGTCTGTCCTCGGTTGCAACACTCACTACTGAGTTCCAAACTGCCTCTGAAAGCAACGTCTGCACAAGAACTGTTCGCCGGGAGCTTCATGAAATGGGTTTCCATGGCCGAACAGTCACACACAAGCCTAAGATCACCATGCACTGGCTGGAGTGGTGTAATGCTAGCCGCCATTGGACTCTGGTGCAGTGGAAATACGTTATCTGGAGTGATGAATCACGTTTCACCATCTGGCAGTCCGAAGGACGAATCTGGGTTTGGCAGATGCCAGGAGAACGTTACCTGCCCGAATGCATAATGCCAAGTGTAAAGTTTGGTGGAGGAGGAATCATGGTCTGGGGCTGTTTTTCACGGTTCTGGCTAGGATCCTTAGTTCCAGTGAATGGAAATCGAAACGCTTCCATATGCAACGACATTCTAGACGATTCTGTGCTTCCAACTTTGGTGGTAGCAGTTTGGGGATGGCCATTTCCTGTTTCAGCATGACAATGCCCCAGTGCACAAAGCCAGGTCCATACCTGACCTCACTAATGCTCTTGTGGCTGAATGGAAGCAAGTCCACACAGCAATGTTCCAACATCTAGTGGAAAGCCTTCCCAGAAGAGTGGAGGCTGTTGTAGCAGCAAAAGGGTAGCAGCAAAAACTCCATATTAATGCCCATGATTTTGGAATGAGATGTTCCGACGAGCAGGGGTCCACATACTTTTGATCATGTAGTGTACCATTAAATCAGGATATAAACATAATGGGGATGTATTCCAATCTGCTTTCTAATTTTGTGGTAATATTTGGTCAAACTTAAATATATATATATTTTTTTTTAAATGTTCTTGAAATGAGGACCATCAAGACAAATTAAAATGTATAGAACATCAATGGAATATTATGTTAAACCTAAAACAAATATGCTATGAACGTCATAGAAACTGACATTTAATTTTAACAAAATTAAGAGAATGTCCTGTGCAACCAAACTAAAAGATTTTATGAATGTCATTACAACTGAGCATATTTTTGTGTTTCGGAAACCTGTCTCTTGTAATGTACCCACACTGTTCCCATAACCTATTTACATGTTCTGGGAACATTTAAATAAGGCAGAAAGGCTGTTTTAGCAACATTCTTGCAACATCAAAGGAATGTTTTGTGCACCGTGATACAAACATTATCTGAATGTCAGCAGAACTGGACAGCTTTTGAGTTTTGGGAACATATCTCTCGGCATTTCCTCACAATGTTTCCACAACCTAATTGAACATTCTGGGAAACTTAAAAGATCAGACGAAATGTGTTCTAGGAACATTCTTGCAACATCATTCTTGTAACACCCTAAAATAAACATTGTAGAATCATCTGTACAACTGTACTGACTATCCAACTTGATTTATTTGAATATATTAGGGACAGATACATTTCCATGTCAGTTCAGAACACTGGACATTACAGTGAAAATCCAATGAGATAAAAATAAAATCATCTGAAAATGAAAACCACACATGTTTTTTTCGGTTGAAGGGTTCAGTTATTTAATATAATGTAAGACAATTTTCAACGCTATTTATAATACAATTAGCTGATTTCCCATGGCCACCCATGATGGGTTCACACACACACACGCACGCACACACACACAGCTGCACTGCAGTACTGCGTGAAGAGTGGGGCAAGAGAGGGAGAGAGAAGAGAAGAGAAGGGATAGGAGAGGGGGGAGAGATTGTTTGCTTGGTCACCTCATTCAACAGCAATATGAAACACCCACCTGGGTGCTGGCTATGGGAACCAAGCTTTGGCAGTTTGTGGTACTACTCTACCTGTTCCGTCTTGGTCTTGGGGGTTATGCTGTGGAGGGCAAGGGGGCCTTAGTAATAACACACAGTGGTCTCTCACACACCAGGGAAAACATGACAACAAGACCCATATCAAGGGAGCTTTGTGGAGGAAATGAGGAAAGAATGAGAGCCCACAGCAGGAGCCGCTACGTCCACAGTTCCACAGTATTAATAATGTTTTTCAAAGAAATACAAACATGCCAAAAGGATTAGGAATACAGAGAAGGGGGAACTGGGAAAGGGGGATGGGGTGAAGGTGGGGGTATGTGAGGAGTTACTTTCGAAGGAAGCAAGGTAGCTGTCTCAGCTCCACTCTAGTCAAGTCAACTTTTATTGCAGATATTATTAAATACAGTCCATGAAGGGAGGTTGGATTATATAATAGCAGTTTGGAGCTAGAGTTGTGGCCGAGCTGTAGCTATAGTTAGGTGAGAGAACATCCTTAGGCCCTAAAGATTGTATTTTTTCTACTCTGGGTCTTGTTTTTCCTTTGAGTTCCAAGTGAGAGGTCTTATGCCCAGAACTGGCATTTATAGTGGACACAGAGTCACACGATGTGTTCACTGCTCTCTACCCTGCCAAGTCTACTCTACTAGTTTCTAAAACAGACTTCCAACTAGACACATGTCGTTACAGTACAGGGACACAACATTCCAGAAACACACACAACGCAGAACACACACACAAATACACACACAGGCATGCATACACACAAGCAAACATAAACGAGCACGCACGTGCACACACACGCACAAATGCAACAGGCACCGAATCTGAAGCACAGGAAAGGAAGTTAAAAAACAAAGCCCTTGTTGTTTTAACCGAGACCGAGCATTGCAATATTAACAAAAACAGAGATTTCCTTTGGCAAGAGAGGGGAATGTTTTTATGTGTGTATGGGAAGCAGTGCCGTAACGATGGGGATAACTTGTCACATCAAAGCCTCGATCAGACCGACAGCGTCATTGCGTTTTGGTACATTCGTTTCCAATGGAACACTGAGTTTGCCTTGAAGCATTGTGTTACAGAAGCGGTTGCAGTGCGTTCTGTGCAGTGCATGCYTTGGATGACAGAAATAGTGACTTGTGACTTGACAGAAATAGTAGCAAAAAGGTGAATGTTGAACTTTTGATACACACATTTCCACAAAATAATTTGACTGCAGAATTTATTACGCAGCATCGATGCAATGACGCTGTCGGTCTGATCGAGGCTTAAGAGAGTTGTGTACGACTTGGAGGTCCATCTTGTTTCAATTAAACACCCTCGGCAGAGCCAAGGTGATTCATTTCTTAATGAAAACCACCAGAGTGGCTAAGTGCTTAACACTGGTTAACAAAGAATAATAGATGCAGCGCTAAGAGAGAAGGTATCTCACTCGTCCCACTTCCCCAAGATGTTTCCTTCCCCTGGTCTATATAAGCAACATGCCAGATACACAGAAAAAGAAAAGCTGAGCAGGGTTATGCCGGGTGAGGGGAGAGGAGGGGAGGCACCGGGTTTGTGAAATTGTGAAATCAATCCCCCCCAACCCCTCCATCCCCTTCTCCTCGCTCTTTGTCTTCTGATGCTTTCTAGCCCTTTATTCCTCCCTTGGTTTTTTTCTCTCCAGCCGCTCCACTCCTTGAAGATTTCTGTGAATTCAGGATGCCTCAGCAGAAACAGACTCATGTTTCCGCTTAGAAAGGACGCTGTTTTTTTTTTCTTGACAAGTGTGTGTTCTCTCTCTAGATGGGTCAGTGTGTGTTCCGTATGATTAGACTAGAGCTATCCTTCCCTTTCTTCTGCTGCCTGCTGCTGTGTTCAGTGAAGTGGCCTCAAACTTGTTTTAACAGGAACTAGCCTACAGGATTCCTATTTTAACAGAACACTACATCTTATCTCGCGACCTTGTCACTTTGCGAGTTCAAATTACAGATAAATTGCAACCACCGTCGCCAATCTTGAAGCAATTAGATTGCACATACATGCAAGAGAGCACACACAAATGCATATATGTGCGCGCGCGCACACACACACACATACATACACACATACAAACAAAAACATAAACACACATCCAAATTGGCAGTTATTTAGCCAGAGGCGTCTGGCAGACTTGAGTCTTTACAACAGACAGGGACCGGATGATCAATGTGGGCTGTTATGTACGTCAGAGACGCACCCCTATCGCCACACATTTCGACCCCTCTTTTCCCACACACAAACCAACGGGGCTGTAGTGGAGCAGGTCGAGTGCTTCAAGTTCCTCGGTGTCCATATCACTAAGGAATTATCATGGTCCACACACACCCACATAGTGGTAAAGAGGTCATGATAGCACCTCTTCCCCCTCAGGAGGTTGAAAAGATTTGTCATGGGCCCTCAGATCCTCAAAAAGTTATACAGCTGCACCATCGAGAGCATATTGACTGGCTTAATCACCGCTTCGTACGGCAACTGCAAGGCACCCGACCGCAAGGCAATGCAGAGGGTGGTGAGTACGGCCCAGTATCTCACTGTGGCTGAGCTCCCTGCCATCCAGGACCTCTATACTAGGCGGTGTCAGAGGAAGGCCCAAAAAACTGTCAGAGTCCAGCCACCCCAGCTATAGACTGTTCTCTCTGCTACCGCACAGCAAGCGGTGTCAGTGTACCAAGTCTGGAATCAACAGGAGCTTGAACAGCTTCTACAGACAAGCCAAGAGACTGGTAAACAAGGCTGCTAAATAGCTGATCAAATGGCTACCCGGACTACCTGCATTGAAATTATTTTTGAACTAACTGTCTTGCACTGACTCCAATCACACAGACTAGACTCTACCCAAAAACTAACGCATACTTACACGACACACCGCCAACCAGGACAACATACACACCCCCACACATACTGATGCCATTCTCTCTCTCTCTCTCTCACACACACACAACACACACACACACACACACACACACACACACACACACACACCCACACACACACACACACACACACCACACACACACACCACACACACACACACACCAACACACACACACACACACACACACACACACCACACACACACACAACACACTCACACACACACATCACATATGCTGCTGCTACAGCTCAGCCTATTGTCTATATAGATGCCTAGTTACTTTACCCCTACCTACAGTGGCTTGCGAAAGTATTCACCACCTTGGCATTTTTCCTACTTTGTTGCCTTACAACCTGGAATTTTAAATAGATTTTTGGGGGGTTTGTATCATTTGATTTACACAACATGCCTACACTTTGAAGATGCAAAATACTTTTTTGGTGAAACAGACAAGAAATAGGACAAAAGAACTGACAACTTGAGCATGCATAACTATTCACCCCCCAAAGTCAATACTTTGTAGAGCCACCTTTTGAACCAATTACAGCTGCAAGTCTCTCTTGGGTATGTCTCTATAAGCTTGGCACATCTAGCCACTGGGATTCTTCAAGGCAAAACTGCTCCAGCTCCTTCAAGTTGGATGCGTTCCACTGGTGTACAGCAATCTTTAAGTCATACCACAAATGTTCTATTGGTTTGAGGTCTGGGCTTTGACTAGGACATTCCAAGTTATTTAAATGTTTCCCCTTAAACCACTCAAGTGTTGCTTTAGCAGGATCCTTAGGGTCATTGTCCTGCTGGAAGATGAACCTCCGTCCCAATCTCAAATCTCTGGAAGACTGAAACAGGTTTCCCTCAAGAATTTCCCTGTATTTAACGCCATCCATCATTCCTTCAATTCTGACCAGTTTCCCAGTCCTTGCCAATGAAAAACATCCCCACAGCATGATGCTGCCACCACCATGCTTCACTGTGGGGATGGTGTTCTTGGGGTGATGAGAGGTGTTGGGTTTGCGCCAGACATAGCAATTTCCTTGATGGCCAAAAAGCTCAATTTTAGTCTCATCTGACCAGAGTACCATCTTTCATATGTTTGGGGAGTTTCCCACATGCCTTTTGATGAACACCAAATGTGTTTGCTTATTTCTTTCTTTAAGCAATGGCTTTTTTCTGTCCACTCTTCCGTAAATCCAAGCTCTGTGGAGTGTAAGGCTTAAAGTGGTCCTATGGACAGATACTCCAATCTCTGCTGTGGAGCTTTGCAGCTCCTTCAGGGTTATCTTTGGTCTCTTTGTTGCCTCTCTGATGAATGCCCTCCTTGCCTGGTCCGTGAGTTTTGGTGGGCTGCCCTCTCTTGCGGGTTTGCTGTGATGCCATATTCTTTCCATTTTTTAATAATGGATTTAATGGTGCTCCGTGGGATGTTCATAGTTTCAGATTTTTTTTATAACCCAACCCTGATCTGTACTTCCACACAACTTTGTCCCTGACCTGTTTGGAGAGCTCCTTGCTCTATATGGTGCCGCTTGCTTGGTGGTGCCCCTTGCTTAGTGGTGTTGCAGACCCTGGGGCCTTTCAGAACAGGTGTATATATACTGAGATCATGTGACAGATCATGTGACNGTGATGCCATATTCTTTCCATTTTTTAATAATGGATTTAATGGTGCTCCGTGGGATGTTCATAGTTTCAGATTTTTTTTATAACCCAACCCTGATCTGTACTTCCACACAACTTTGTCCCTGACCTGTTTGGAGAGCTCCTTGCTCTATATGGTGCCGCTTGCTTGGTGGTGCCCCTTGCTTAGTGGTGTTGCAGACCCTGGGGCCTTTCAGAACAGGTGTATATATACTGAGATCATGTGACAGATCATGTGACACTTAGATTGCACACAGGTGAACTTTATTTAACTAATTATGTAACTTCTGAAGGTAATTGGTTGCACCAGATATTATTTAGGGGCTTCATAGCAAAGGGGGTGAATACATTTCCATGCACCACTTTTCATTATTTTTTATTTTTTGAAACAAGTTCTTTTTCATTTCAATTCACCAATTTGGACAATTTTGTGTATGTCTGTTACATAAAACCAAAATAAAAAACGACTTAAATTACAGGTTGTAATGCGACAAAATAGGAAAAATGCCAAGGGGATGAATACTTTTGCAAGGCACTGTACATGCACATAGCTACCTCAGTTACCTGGTACCCCTTCACATTGACTTTGTACCGGTACACCCTGTGTATATAGCCATGTTATTTTTTACTTGTTATCGTCATACATTGTTTACTGTGTATTATTCCTTGTGTCATTGTTTCCATTTTTATTTTATATATTTTTTTATCTTTATCTTTAACTCTGCATTGTTGGAAAATAACCTGTAAGTAACAATTTCCCTGAAAAATAACATTTGATTTCATTTGATTTGACGCACACACGCACAGGGTTGGGGAGTAATGGATTACATCAAATTAGTTACATGTAACGATTACAAAAAATAGAACTGTAAAAAATAGATGATCCAACTTCAATAAACGCTTATCGGTAAGGACGACGGTAGTGGTTTAGTCTACAGACGGTACAGATATCACTTATATCTACATCTGGCATTGATGTGAATTACACTGCTGTTCTCTCATTTAGCTATTTGCGCCTTACGGATAATGGTTGTTGTGGATTGATGTTCACATGAATATGGCAACTTAGTGTCATGCCATCACCGGCCTGAATCCAATAAGGAGCCAGTCAGTACATCTGTAAAGCATATAATTAGCTTGCAAATGAGATGATATTATTTCTTGAGCAACGTTTAGAATTGAGGGATGATGACAATTGTTGACTCTTTTTTTTCTGTTCGACAAAGTGCACAGTTGGGTGCAAAACGAATCCCCTGGTCATGAGCAGAAGCCGGGACCAGAAGGAGCAACGGTGGGTGTCATAACATGTCCGGCAATGTGATTGCAATGATTTAGTGACCTCCAAAAGTCATTTCATTCATTGTTCATTTGCTATTTTCATAGATTGTCTGGCAAGACCTCAGAAGGACCCTTGTGACACTTACTCTGTTGTTGCCAGAGTCTCCCTCGACTCCTATGAAAAAGACACGCCACATCATGAGGCCTCTGATAATGATCCGAGTTACTGGCCTGATGACACAGATGGCTTCATCGATAATGACAGGTAATGTGTGTTATCGGAAAGTGGTATTAAAAAACACCCGACTTGATATACTCGTAGGCTAATTCCCCAACCAAGCAGACCCAACTTATAGAGCCATTCTGGTTGTGAAGTGTATTCGAAAAAAAGCTTTGTTCTTTCTTAGAACAAAATGCAGTTCACCACTCGGCTGTCTATTATATCACCCTGTCCACAGGCCGTTGTTCGAGAGATGTCCAGTTTGCAGCCGCACATGCAGCATAGAGAAGACCAGCAAGATGGCCCTCATCAGCATCATGAAGACATGCCCTCGCTGTGAACATTCTTTAATGGAACAGTCATGTTGGCAAGTATCCGGCCAGCAACCTTTACTTATCATTTATTTGTACAAGTACAGAAGGTAACCCACTTCATTACTTTGACGCACGTGATAACCCAATTGTGAAACATCATTTATGTAAACTGACATTCTTTGTTGCATATTTCCTACTTCTTAGAAGCATGTAATGACCAGGGCATTCTCTAGCGTGGTGGAACCAGCCTTATCGATGTGTTCACCATCCTATTTCACTTCACATTTTATGATATCTGAAGTGAAATAGAAAGGTGAACGCAGCCATCAGGTTGGTTCCACCCGTCAAATCATAACCACCATTGATAATGTAATCAGTGCTCTCTCTCTCTGTGTGTGTGTGTGTGAGACCAACCCGTATCTTTTATGAGAGGCTAGGAGCTGATCTACACTGGGGCTCTGGCAAAGACCTGACCTCTTGCCTGCTCACCAACAGTCGTCGATGGGGAGAACAGAATTAGGTAGGTTTGGTCTGACCTGTTTAAACTTCAACATAGTATCTGTTTGTGTGTCAGATATTACCAATTCTAACTGCCATTGGTAATAGACCAGTGACTATGCGTGTATGTAGTCAGAGATACCTGTGTGGAGCCACCACTTGGGAGACTTGTAAGATGATGTGATAGAGTCCAGACTGACAGACAGGCTTGATGCTGATGTCTATGACTGGAGAGAGACTTTGCACCCAGGAATAAAGTTATACAAGACATATTTTGTTATTGGGGGGGGGGGGGGGGGTGTATGGGATACCATACAGGAAGGTATGATAACTGACGTGTTTGGCAAGGCAGCCCCAGCACCACCAGACAAAATGTTGATAGGTACAGTATCTGTATCGGTTGTGAGTGACAATAAAAGATGAAAGACCAGTGTAATATTTGCACATTGTTATATTAGCAGAACACTGCTTCTACAATATTATGTGAAGGATGGTTGATTCTCCATGGGACTGTTACACTGGAACGCAGTGGCGTGCCTTCAGTGAGGTACTACACAGTCCCACCCGAATTAATCCACCTCTTATTACCATCATTATGATGCCATGGCTCTAGACACTATACATTTAGACAGAAACGCAGTATAACCAGGCGTTGCGTCACCTTGAAATTGACATTTTTGGGTAAACAGTGTTTACCCAAAAACATGACACAATCAATAAGTCTTTTCAATATTTACATTTTACATTTACATTTTAGTCATTTAGCAGACGCTCTTATCCAGAGCGACTTACAGTAGAGTGCATACATTTTATTACATTTTTACATACTGAGACAAGGATATCCCTACCGGCCAAGAGCAGACGCTCTTATCCAGAGCGACTTACAGTAGAGTGCATACATTTTATTACATTTTTTATTTTTATTTTATTTTTTTACATACTGAGACAAGGATATCCCTACCGGCCAAACCCTCCCTAACCCGGACGACGCTATGCCAATTGTGCGTCGCCCCACGAATCTCCCGGTTGCGGCCGGCTGCGACAGAGCCTGGGTGCGAACCCAGCCCAGCCTGGGCGCGAACCCAGAGACTCTGGTGGCGCAGCTAGCACTGCGATGCAGTGCCCTAGACCACTGCGCCACCCGGGACCACTGCGCCATATTTCCCTTCACCTTTTCATTGTGCAGCTCCGTTGCCCTGCGCGCTTGTTCTTTGAGCTGTAGATCCACTCCGGTGTCCCCAAAAGTTTTCAAACGCACCATTGCTTGTAAGTGCCCAGCCGTACTTTGGTGTCTCGTTGCTGCCTTGGTTAGACAACTCAAGTTTGCAAAGCCAGTGTGGCTCCAAACACCAAATCGATCACTTGCAAATAATAGGCATTCCCAGCAGTACAGTTTGCAGTGCTTCTCGGAGCCTGTGAGCCATTGACAGCGCTCGTAGTTGAAACTTTGAAAGTGGCGAGCGAACGAACCCCTTTCCCGCCTGTGACAGGCTTTGTGGCGTCGGGCGACCTCTCCTTACAATGTCTAACTTTTCTTGAAAAGTTCATCTTGAGAATGGCGTTATAATTATATCCTCGACCAAATCTATATCTTCTCCTCCTTCCACCATTGTGGGTTGAAAAAACAGCTTAGTAGTACGCGAATTAATTCGTTTATCAAATTCAGTTTCCTAGATCTGCATAGACCTGCCCATAGGACCTGCCTCTCAATATTGGTAATCCAATCAAAAGACGTGCACGCACTACGCCTGCTAGCTGGCTCCTGTGTAACACTGGAGCCAGCCAGCAGGCGTACAATAGCCAACTCTAAAGCTGATTGGTTGACACTAAATTTTCATTTCCATTCACTATAAGCTACAAGCGCCCGCACTGTTGATTCTGAAGGCCTGAGGGCAGATTTTAGACCCCTGGCAACACATGATGGCTGAATATGATTGGATAAAAGATCTAACATAAAGACCAGCCCTCCAAATCTCAACCTGGGGCTGGAAGCAGTGCAACCAAGAGGAAAGCTATGAAATGAAGAGTATAACTCTTACTCTGGGGAATAATTTAATACATATTTGTGGGAAAATATATTTAAAAAAAATGTATATTCTGATGATGTTTAGGCCAGCAGAGAAGGCCTTGCAGGCCCTGACGGCCCACCACTGCTGGAACGTCATCAAAACACTTTGTTTAGAATATCTACATAAGTTCAGCAATTGCATTCTTCTCATATTACTCTGTAGGCTAATGAGTACGAGAAGAGTGCCATCATCTTGCATCTCACATCTGCCTGTAGTTATTGAACTCTGCCTGCTGGACCCATGAGGTAAACTCTGTCATATCTAGGATGGCGTGTCATGCACTACACCCCTCCTGCCACCTGACCATGTCATAACCTATAATACGGGGGTGTCAAACTCATTTCACGGAGGGCCGGGTGTCTGCTGTTTTTTGGTTAAGATATAGACAACCAGGTGAGGGGAGTTCCTTACCAATTAGTGACCTTAATTCATCAATCAAGTACAAGGGACGAGCGAAAACCCGCAGGCACTTGGCCCTCTTTGGAATGAGTTGACACGTGCTGTAGTACATTACATAGATGGAAGGGACTTCATCACCCACTGGAGACTTGAAGACAAAACCTCACACAGAGAGCTGTGCATGTCAATGTGTTAGACAGCCAATTCCTTTGATGTGGGCAAATAGAAATGTCATTCTAGTTCTGGTTAGACGGCTGAGGTTGTACTCTACACAAAACTGATTTGGATTTGACAGGCAAAGGGTAGGCGTGCTGTCTTTATAAGCACATCAGTTTGATATTTACAACAGAAAACGTTTTGTCTTTGTAACACGAACACATCCATAATTTTTTTGCTGATGTATCTACACTCAAGCTGGACGATGAATGTGCAATGTCCACATGTAGCCTACATCTGTAGGGATATTAGTTATATTGTCTACTGGGAAAGATGTAACAGGGGACATAAGGATAGACGAGACAAAACTAGCCAGGTATAGAATATTGTGTTGTAGGACAGGTGAGCTGACTGAAGACCGCGCGGGTATCCAACTCGCAGTAGTTGATATCGTTTCCACGGTAACATGATTTACATGGCATGATGAAAAGTTGAAACTAAGTTGCAAGCTACTTTCATAGCAAGGTGTTGTAGAAGGAGTGTCTTATGAAACACCTTTCAGACACTGGCTCTTGCTATCTTGCTATAACTGATTTGACAGAGAAATATCTGCTAGATAGGATAGCCAGCTTCAGCTATCACAAAACTATGCTAACTAGCTGTTGTCAGCACAGCTTAACACAAGGTCTGCACATGCTTTAGCCTACACACACACACACACACACACACACACACACACACACACACACACACACACACACACACACACACACACACACACACACACCACAAACACACAGGATGCACATTCACATCCATACACATATACACCTACACACATGTACAAACAACATGCAACACACTACAGGGTGGGGCGTATTTACAAACCAACAGCAAAACATTATGAAAGATTTCAAGATGCCCTCATCGTGTTTTTGATGGGTTGCAATGACCTTCAAATGGATGTCTCTCATAGTAGTGGTTGTTCTGCCATTTAATGTGACATGCCGTATATTTTCAACAAGCCTCTCAGAGTCTCACTGCAGAATAAGAAGTTCATCCACATTTCTCCAACGTTAATTATTTCAAAGTTATCCAAGGTCAAAATTTCAAAGTGTTTTTTTGACATCCTGGGTTGACTCTTCTGCTCAGACCGTTCCGTTTCTCCAAATGTCAAATTTCAAAGTTGCTCCAAACAGCAAATTAGAAGGATAATATTTGGGATAGGGTTAAAAAAAAAGAGTGTCTACCACTGGGACTCAACAACCTTTTGATCCAGTCATGGGTTCGCCTAGCAAAACCAAGCCTACCTTGAATGTAATAGTCGCTCCACTGTTGCCCCTAGTGGCCAGTTCTGAATGCAATTCCCGACATCCTCAGCGACATGGCTAGACATCCAATTTTCACTCTGAGCAATCTGCCTGGTATGTTTCCAGTTTCACACTTCACTTGAACCCTTACTCAGAAATACTTTGCCAAAACCAGACAGCATCCACTTCCATTACATGTTTGTGTCTTAAGTATGTCATAAACACAAACTCTCATTTTATGATAAATACTGCATTATATTCACATTTGAATCTCTGCAAAGCGGAGGGAGGTTTGTTAATTAATCCATTTGGCAAACCACATTTTATTTAATGTAGTTTGCCAGATGGATAAATTAAAACACAAAATAGTGTAATGTTTTTGTGTTTATCTTCCAACAATGTTAACTCACAGGATATTGAACATTTCATCAGGCCAATTTGACAATGCTGAGCTAAGCCTCTGGTAAGATTATACAAGGCTTCAGGTCTTAGCTGGTCGTCATAAAAGACTAGCTTCACTGATATTATTTAGAAAATTGTCTATGCTAATGGTTGGTATTGGTAAAACTGGTCCTTAGACCCTTGCCTTTTCACACATTCATTTGCTATAGTTCAAATCAGAGTTTGATTATTTGTTACATTGTACTTTTTATTTTATTTGGTCCAGTTGGTTTCACATTGCCAAATGTCAAACTAACGCTCGTCGTTGGAATGAGGTGAGGACCAAAGTGCAGCGTGGTAAGTGTTCATCATTATATTTATTAAACATAGAACACTAAACAAAATAACAAAGGAGAACGAAACGCAACAGTTCTGTAAGTGGACATCCACTACAGAAAATAATCACCACAAAACACAATGAAAAACAGGCTTCCTAAATTGGCTCCCAATCAGAGACAATGACTGACACCTGCCTCTGATTGAGAACCATACTAGGCCAAACACATAGAAAGGGCAATAGAATAAACAATAGAAAAAACAACATAGAATGCCCACCCCAACTCACGCTCTGACCAAACTAAAATAAAGACATAAAAAAGGAACTAAGGTCAGAACGTGACACAAACAAACAAAAATGCCTAAACCAAACCGCTTGCTCATGCAAGTCATTGGTTATTGGACAACAATGCTATTGGACAACAGTTCATCTATGATCGTCATGGAGCATCACTTAGTGTCACAATCTTCATATTGCATTACCTTTGGTGCTCCAACAACATGTGGAAATAAACAGCGCAATAGCTGCTTTTATAACTATGACCGGGGCTGGTTGTCATATCATGGATGTTGTCACAGTACACAGTCTAGTAATCCCAATTGAGAGGGTGCTGTGTAGCCTTCCTAATTTTCAAATAACTGTCCAGTGTTTCCAGATTTCAATGAAATATGACCTATAATTAATTGCAATATGAGTGAAATTGTTTTTCCTTCCAGAAAAGGGTAACTAAGTACAGTATGCTAAAAATAAGCTTTTCTGAGTCAGGATGGTGTGGAAGTACCCCAACAACAGAATGGTGTGGGCGTATACCTGTGGTTAAAAATATTCATGAGAGTAGACTGCTCAGAAGGAATTAAATCATTCCCTATGAGAAGATACCAAGCACTTTCGAAATGGTTCGTTTGAGTTACATTTTTTATACTTTTTAAATATTTTTTTTATGGCCACAAATATTCCTGACTGGCGCTGAGGTCTAAGGCACTGCATCTCAGTGCTAAAAGCATCACTACATGCTCGTTCAAATCCAGGCTGTGATCACAACCGGCAATGATTGCGAGTCCCATAGAGCAGCGCACAATTGGCACAGCATCGATTGGGTTTGGCTGGTGTAGGCTGTCTTTGTAAATAAGAATTTGTTCTTAACTGAATTGCCAAGTTAAATTTTTTTTTAGCATAGGATGACCCAACAACATTATTTGGGTAGGAGGTTATAGAATATGAACTTTTAAAAGTTAGCTTTTTACTGGACAGTTACTTTAAGATAAACATGTATGACCTCTTTGCAAGTGGTCATCTACATGTGCCCGGTTTCCTGATAGCGATAAAACTTACGCTTACGAGTGTTTTAATGATGCATCTTTTCTATGTGTCGATACTGATAGATCGAAAGAAAGGGAGCACTGCTCTCGGATCAGCTTTCTCCTTTCAAATCTTGCATTAACATTATAATTAAATAAAACTTCACAATGGTAACTAAGTATCAGCTCCTAGAGCGATATCACCACCTGCGGCTGCAAATATTGAGGCGGCATATTCTAATGCTTGCCCAATAACAATGCACTAATCATCGATTTGGCACATAATTGTGTAAATGTTAGGCTACACATCATTAAATTGCATGTTTGTATTTGCATTTATTTGGAACCCCATTAGCTCCTCCCAAGGCAGCAGCAACTCTTCCTGGGATTCAGCAAAATTAAGGCAGTTATATGGAATTTGAAATATTACATGACATTACTTTTCACAACATATTAAATGTGTGCCCTCGCCATTACTCCACTACCACCTACAATTAAAGTCGGAAGTTTACATACACTTAGGTTGGAATCACTAAAACTCATTTTTCAACAACTTCACAAATGTCTTGTTAGCAAACTATAGTTTTGGCAAGTCGGTTAGGACATCTACTTTGTGCAAGACACAAGTAATTTTTCCAACAATTGTTTACAGACAGATTATTTCATTTATAATTCACTGTATCACAATTCCAGTGGGTCAGAAGTTTACATACACTAAGTTGACTGTGCCTTTGAACAGCTTGGAAAATTCCAGAAAATGATGTCATGGCTCTAGAAGCTTCTGATAGGCGAATTGAAATGATTTGAGTCAATTGGAGGTGTACCTATGGATGTATTTCAAGGCCTACCTTCAAAATCAGTGCCTCTTTGCTTGACATCATGGGAAAATCAAAAGAAATCAGCCAAGACCTCAGAAAAAACTGTAGACCTCCACAAGTCTGGTTCATCCTTGGGAGCAATTTCCAAACGCCTGAAGGTACTATGTTCATCTGGACAAACAATAGTACATATGAACCAGATCTGGTTAGTCCTTCCTTAGGAAGGAGACACTTTCTGTCTCCTAGAGATGAAGGTACTTTGGTGCGAAAGTGCATATTAATCCCAGAACAACAGCAAAGGACCTTGTGAAGATGCTGGAGGAAACAGGTACAAAGTATCTATATCCACAGTAAAACGAGTCCTATATCAACATAACCTGAAAGGCCGCTCAGCAAGGAAGAAGCCACTGCTCCAAAACCTCCATAAAAAAGCCAGACTACGGTTTGCAACTGCACATGGTGACAAAGATCGTACTTTTTGGAGAAATGTTCTCTGGTCTGATGAAAGAAAAATTGAACTGTTTGGCCATAATGACCATCCTTATGTTTGGAGGAAAAAGAGGGAGGCTTGCAAGCCGAGGAACACCATCCCAACCGTGAAGCACGGGGGCAGCAGCACCATGTTGTGGGGGTGCTTTGCTGCAGGAGGGACTGGTGCACTTCACAAAATAGGTGGCATCATAAGGCAGGAAAATGATGTGTATATATTGAAGCAACATCTCAAGACATCAGTTAGGAAGTTAAAGCTTGGTCGCAAATGGGTCTTCCAAGATTTAGTTGAGGTTTAGTGAATGATTTGTCCCAAAAACAATGCTCTTAGTTTTTTAAATATTTAGGACTAACTTATTCCTTGCCATCCATTCTGAAACTATCTGCAGCTCTTTGTTAAGTGTTGCTGTGATTTCACTCACTGTAGTAGCTGACGTGTATAGTGTTGAGTCAGCTGCTTACATAGACACACTGGCTTTACTCATGTCATCAGGAAAGATTGAAAAAAGTAAGGTGCCTAGACAGCTGCCCTGGAGAATTGCTGATTTTATGCTCCATTAAAGAACACCCTCAGTGTTCTGTTAGACAGGACTGTTCTGTTAGACAGTGCCGTGCTTGTTGAATTTCCTTCCCGATAAGCGTGCTGAAAATTTACTGTAAAATAGCATTGTATCTGGTCAAACAATTTTTTCTCCAAAAGTTTCCTAAGGATTGGTAACAGGCTGATTGGTCAGCTTTGTCAGCCAGAAAAAGGGGCTTTACTATTCCTTGGTAGCAGAATGACTTTTGCTTCCCTCCAGGCCTGAGGGCACACACTACCTAGTGGGCTTGGATTGAAGATATTGCGAATAGGAGTGGCAATATCGTCCTCTTTTATCCTCAGTAATTTCCCATCCAAGTTGTCAGACCCCGGTGACTTGTCATTGTTGATAGACAACAACCATTTTTTCACCTCTTCCACAATCACTTCAAATTTACGAAGCTTGTCTTTCATAATTTGATAAGTTATACTTGGATGTGTTGTGTCAGTGTTTGTTGCTGGCATGTCATGCCTACGTCTTGCCAATAAAAACAACATTTAAGTAATTGGTGATTCAATGAATGATGAAGCTGAGTTTGCCTTTTTGCCCAAAATTTCATATAAGTTGTTTTTATCATTTATCGTTGTTTCAGAGTATAGTTTCTTATTCTTTTCTTCAGTTTAGTCACATGATTTCTCAATTTGCAGTACATTTGCCAATCGGTTGTGCAGCCAGACTTTTTTGCTATTCCTTTTGCTTCATCCCTCTCAACCATACAATTTTTTAATTACTCATCAATCCATGGGGATTTTACAGTTTTAAGTCATTTTCTTAATGGGTGCATGCTTGTTAGTAACTGAAATAAACAATTTCATAAATGTGTCAAGTGCAGCGTCTGGTTGCTCCTCATTACACACCACAGATCAACAAATATTATTTACATCAACAACATAGGAATCAATACAAAACGTATTGTATGACATCTTATACACAATATTAGGCCCTACCTTTAGAACTTTGGTTTTCGTAGATATGGCTACTATATTGTGTTCACTATGTCATGACGTTGGCCTGGGGGTAGGTTTATGACAGTCATAAATACCTCTTTCCCCCTTTTTCCCTCTCCCTACTATAACTGATGTGACATAAGAAAACCCATTGGTTAACATAGAGATTCTGGGAACATCCGAAGTTGGGGGGAAATGAACTATATTCTGGTAATCCGACCAACTGAACATATGCGGTGGTACTTAACGGTACTATTATGTTCAGTTTGGTTGCCCTCTGACACATTCTCATCAATGATAGAATGACATAAACTCTACTGTGGAAAGTCTAAACGTCAGAGGTATCGGATTCACATGGAATTGTTGTTTAATTAAAATGTTTGAATATGAAATTATTTGTGAAGAGATGAAATGTAATTTTAGCTTCCAAATGAGAGATTTGGGTTTTCATAAGTTTGGGCTTCTGCTCAACCAGGGGCCCGCCCCTGTGAAGAGACATGGGTTATAAACTTTTCAGACACACCCCTCTCCCTCCACTATAATAAGCCATTGACAAAAATATAACTTCCTGTTCCGGTACATTAGGATGACGATCCGATGTCAGAATGGTTCAGATAATAACTACAGAACTAAGCCAACATCAGCATGGACTTTGGTTGCAAATGGTATGAACTTTGAACTCGTATTCACTACAGAAGTGATACCTCCTAGCCGTTGAGTTAGCAACAGCTGCTACAAACGCAGGTTAGGAAAGGACAGTCAGAGTATCCCGTCTACTACACATCGACGTTACTCCAACGTATCCAGTGACCACCAGAGACATTCTTCAAAGGACAGAGGACTCGGTTTGGCAAGACGGTCTTCCATCTACCACCAACCTACTGAAGCGCAGCTCAGAGTAAATATTTATTGCATTTTCCTTTTCTAAATGGGCGGTAATTTAGAATGCATAAGATACTGTATTTACGATAGTACAGCTTCGCCTCTGTCCCAGTCTCCCGCGCTTTCACTAAAACTCAGCCCCTTCCCTTTGTGTAACAAGCTGTCATATCTGTTCCGCCCGCTAGGGACGTTTTCCTTTATGACGGCAATTGGTAATCAAGTTATTATTTAATTGTGTATGTGTGATTCTGTGTGATTAGTTAGGTATTTAGTAAATAAATAATTAAACCCAATTTTGTATTGCTGATTCAACTTGTTAGCCAGGATTCTTGCAGATAACCAAGGATTTACAACTTTCAGATGAGACTGAATAAAATGACYATTAATGTGACTGCTATGGATGTAAAATATMACTAKATCTTTAAGAGTTTATTCGGAAGATYACAGCTCTATAAAWATTATTTCGTGGTGTCCCTCTRTAGTTAATTACATTTACATGATTAGTTCAATCAGGTAATATTAATTACGGAGAAATTATTTTATAGAATAGCATGTCATAGCAATTAATCTGGCATAGCCAAAGACACGACAACTACATCCGATGGATTTAGATACTGCTTTAAAGCAAATTTCTGCAGCATTCTTAAAGATGTGATCAATACATATTGATGATTTCATTCATGTGCTGTATGCCACTACCCTGGTAGGTTGACTGATAACCTGAACCAGGATGCAGGCACTGGTTACAGTTTGAAGCTTTTTCTTTTGTTGGCAGCTTGATGAAAGACAGTCAATATTTAAATCACCCAGAAAATATATCTCTGTTCATATCACATACATTGTCAAGCATTTAACACATGTTAACCAGGTACTGACTGTTAGCGCTTGATGGTCGATAGTAGCTTGCCAAAATAATGGGTTTTAGGTGAGGCAGATGAACCGGCAGGTAGCCTAGTGGTTAGAGCATTGGGCCAGTAACGGAAATGTTGCAGGATTGCATCCCTGAGCTGACAAATTAAAACCTGTAGCCATATTATTTACCTTCACTAGGGTAGGGGGCAGCATTTGGAATTTTGGATGAAAAGCGTGCCCAAATTAAACTGCCTGCTACTCAGGCCCAGAAGTTAGGATATGCATATAATTTGTAGATTTGGATAGAAAACACTCTAAAGTTTCCAAAACTGTTAAAATAATGTCTATGAGTATAACAGAACTGATATGGCAGGCAAAACCCAGAGGAAAATCCAACCAGGAAGTACTATTATTTTGAAAGGCTGTTTTTCCATTGAAAGCCTATCCACCATACAAAGACTTAGGCTTCCTCTACATGTGGCCAGTCTTTAGGCATTGTTTCAGGCTTTTACTCTGAAAAATTTGGGAGATACAGCACTTTCAATGAGAGACCAGTGGAAATTTCCAAACATCAGCCATGCGCCTGATCGGGAACGCGCCTGTCTTGTTTCTCCTTTCCTTTTGACGAAGCTTTTGTCCGGTTGAAATATTATTGATTATTTATGACAAAAACAACCGGAGGATTGATTTTAAAAATCGTTTGGCATGTTTCTACTAACTTTTATTGTACTTTTTTTGGACTTTTCATCTGGACTTAGTGCACGCACCTTAAGCATTTGGATTACTGGACAAAACGCGCAAACAAAAAGGAGGTTTTTGGTCATAAAGAGGGACATTATCGAACAGAACGAACATTTACTGTCTAACATGGAGACCTGGGAGTGCCACCAGATGAAGATCATCAAAGGTAAGTGATTCATTTGAATGCTATTTCTGACTTTTGTGAGCCCTCTTCTTGGCTGGAAAATGTCTGTATGGGTTTCTGTAGCTAGGCGTTGACCTGACATAATCTCAAAGTGTGCTTTCGCCATAAAGCCTTTTTGAAATCTAACACAGCGGTTGCATTAAGGAGAAGTTCATCTTTAAAATGGTGTATAATACTTGTATGTTTGAGGAATTTTAATTATGAGATTTCTGTTGTTTTGAATTTGGCGCCCTGCAATTTCACTGGCTGTTGGTTAGCGTCCCATGCTAGCGTCCCACTTGTACCAGAGAAGTTTTTAAACAGTATTTTACATGAGATCCTCTCTAAGCTTTACAGGAATGTGGTTCTAAATGTAAACAGCAACACCTCCACCATTGGCATTTCTGTCTTTTAAAAAAAAAAAAGCACTTTCTGGGATGCTTGATTGTTTTCATTGGTTTACTGGGAAGCTTAGCAGAAGTAGACATGCTCATGTTATTTATGTTAGTGCAGGGTGAGCTGCACACAGTGGACTTCCTACTAGGGGACAGCGACTCAGTGCTAACAGTATAACTCTGGTTCATAGGCACATGATTACTGCATACAATAGCTGTAGGATCAGCAGAGGATAGACTACGCCCGTAGCTCCCGGCGATAGGTCCAGACCTCCCATCGCAGGCAGAGCCCCATCAGATCCAGAGAGAGGGAAAGGAGGCGAACTAGACGAAGAAGCCGCTGTTGGAGTCAGCGTAGTTGGAGTCAACACAGCTGTCGCAGACACAGGCAGTCCCAGCGATGAAGGCGCAGATACATCAGGCACCAGGGCGGCGAAGCTATTCTTCATGTCGAGCTGCTCTGGACCTCTCACAGACACTCTAGTCCGTTTAGCAGCACGACGCTGCCTTCGGTTTTGACAACTTGTGACATGGGACCAGTGCTGATTGGAACAATCCTCTTACTGTTCTCTGTCTACTCTACTACAAGATGGAGAAAGAGAAGCAGATGGAAATGACTTCCTTGGCAGGCAAGTTCCATGTAGCACAGGCCATTCGGAAAGGGATAGATTACAAGGTGGAGATGCATCCATAAAGTCCGAGCCCACAGAAGTTGAGAACGAGAAAGTTCCATTTTGCATTTTCCCATGAATTTGCACAGAATTGACATAGCCACCTCATTCCTGTAATCCTTCGCAACCAATCTTGCCACATTGGAACTGCGGATTGTCAATATTATCCCGGACAAGAGCGTAATATACACAGCTTCTACAGCGCTTGGAAACGAGGAAGTGGGCTCTATTGCAACTTAGCTAGCTAGCTGGCTAGTTGGTAAACATCCAGTCCAAACCAGCAGGTTTCCACACAAACACTTATGAACAAAATAAAACTTAAGAAACAGCAGGCCGATACAATATTTGTGTCTATATTGAAACAAATTATAGACAGAAGCCTGCAAGTAGCAAAACAGAACTCAATTGATTGAATGGACATTAAATGTATTTTCAATATGATTCAAATAGGCCTAAAGACTACGGTTTATATTTTAATGCAGTCATCTCGGTTTTCATTCACTTGTTTGTATCAATTGCAAAAACATTGGCAACTTTATGTATAGTCAACCTGGTTCTGAAGTTATTGGCGATCACAGCGAGATGGATAAACTATGTGATTTTATGTTTAGCGGAGATCTTCTGTGTATAAAGTGACGCGGGAGGGCAAACAAAGCATCTAAAGATGCACTTAGCTGGAGCTAGATTGTCAGCGTTTTCAAGTGAAACGTTAATTACGATGGTTTTGGGAAACAGCTCGGAGATTTAACAATACTCCTACGAAGGTTCTAACGATGAGTTTAGCATTAAGATGCTTTTGGGAAACCGGGCCCTGGTTAATTAATTCATATCAGCATCTTAAAACATTGAGGGGAGGAGAATCTGTGAAAGTACAAAATATATGTCCTGGTAGTTCATTGTTTGAATGATAGGAGTAGGCTATCCATGAACAATTATATTGTTGAACAGAGGAAAGGAGAGCTGTATTTCAAAGCCTATTTCTGAGTTGCTAGGACAAGCCATGTGGAAATTAGCATCACTAATTGGGGGTATAAACTGTTGAATTTTGTTAGGAATATTGTTCAATCAAAATCAATAGCCTGACTATTTCTAAGATTGTAGGTTAGCCTACATTAATTTCTTCATTTCAAATGGACAGTGTGTTTGATAGACAACTCTAAAAGGGGGCCCATTTCAACCAAAGATCTTGCTCTCTATTAATGTTAGATAAAGTCTAATAAGATTTTGGCCACCTGGTGTTGAAAAATACACTGGTGTTGTAAAACGTGTGGCAACCAGCCCGTCTCCCCTAATCTGCATCGGCTGTGCTCATAAATGCGACTTTCAGAGATATGAAGTCATGGTATTGCGTGCATTTTATCAAATACTCGCAGTTAAACAATAAACAACCAACAGTACTAAGGTACCAAACCTCTGTTTGGTCCGGACTGCGTTCTCACCTGCAGCGAACCACCAGACGGGTGGAATCGGACTGAGACGACCCTTTTGGAGTGAACCACAGTGCGTTGTTTGTTGTGCATCCTAGTACGAATAGTGTTCACACCTGTCCAAACAAACCAAATTTAAGGGGTAAACATATCAGAGTTCAGAAAAAAAGCTCCAACTAAAACAGGTGTGAAAGCCCCTTTACTAGTACATACTCTGGATTGGTGTTATTTTATGATAGACAGTAAAAACAACATAACAACAGGTGCTGACCTTAAAAATGGATAAGTGAAACCGACGTCATTGTGCTACTAACAGTATAGCTTTCTCCACTGTCCCTGGCACCTTACTGGGTTGAACCAGCTGATCACAAATACACGTGACCGTCCTCCTTGACAACATACCAACAAGTTGAGCTATAGAAAAGGATCCAATTCGATAGCTCTGTTGGTGACATTGCAAGCTAGCTCTTGAGTGAGCTTACGGCACATTCTTATCTCCGTTACATAAGCAAGTAGGAGCCAATCCTTTCAGATCTACACAAGTGCAGTAGGGGCTAGGGTTATTCCTGTCTGCCTACCTGCCTGCGTCTGTCTGCCTGGCTGGCTAAAAGCCTGCATCGGTCTGTTTGTCCTGTCTGCATGCCTGTATCTGTCTGTCCTGCCTGCCTGCGTGCTTGCGTCTGTCTTTCCGTCCATCCGTCCTTCCGTTTGTCTGTCTGTCTGTCTGTCGGTATGAGTCTCTCTTCCAATTTACAAACTGCAGCTTTATTTTTCACAAAAGCACACTTATAAGCTGATACTGGGCTGAACTTCTAGAATCAATGCAAGTAGTTTGGTCGAGTATGCAAATAGTTTGGTGGGGAGAACTTCTCCTACTGTATTTCCAATGGAGACAAATCGCAGACGTTTGCTGCGGTGGGGAAAAAACAATTGATGCTCCACGCAGAGAAAAGGGGAGAGGAGAGCAGGCCACTCAAAGCAGGGGGACCAGAGAAAGATGGGAGATGGAACATGGACCTGGAGAGAGACTGAGGACTGTGGAGCCATGTGCGCGCTCACACGGCCCATGCAGCCGGCAACTGGTAGAGGTAAGCGGGTTCCTATGTAGTACTGTGTGCGTGTGTGTGTGTGTGTGTGTGTGTGTGTGTGTGTGTGTGTGTGTGTGGTAGGTTTGGGCAGGTATTTGCATATGTACGTGCCTGCGTGTTGTGTGTTGTGTAGAGCATGTGTGGGTGCATGCAGGTGTGTGTGTGTGTCTGTGTGTGTATGCTTGCTTGCTTACGTATGTGCTTGGTTGTGTGTCCATGTTCTTTGCATGTGTGTTTGTGTGTGTGTGTGTGTGTGTGTGTGTGTGTGTGTGTGTGGTGTGTGTGTGTGTGTGTGTGTGTGTGTGTGTGTGTGTGTGTGTGTGTGTGTGTGTGTGTGTGTGTGTGTGTGTGCGTGTGCGTGTGTGTGTACACATACAATACCAGTCAAAAGCTTAGACACACCTACTCATTCAAGCGTTTTTCTTTATTTTACTATTTTTATATTGCAGAATAATAGTGAAGATATCAAAACTATGAAATAACACATATGGAATCATGTAGTAAACAAAAAAGTGTTAAACAAATCAAAAATATATTTTAGATTTTAGATTCTTCAAAGTAGCTAGCCTTTGCCTTAATGACAGCTTTACACACTCTTTGCATTCTCTCAACCAGCTTCACCTTGAATGCTTTCCCAACAGTCTTGAAGGCAATCCCACATATGCTGATCACTTGTTGACTGCTTTTCCTTCACTCCGCGGTCCAGTTCATCCCAAACCATCTTCAATTGGGTTGAGGTTGGGTGATTATGGAGGACAGGTCATCTGATGCAGCACTCCAATACTCACCTTCTTGGTCAAATAGCCCTTACACAGCCTGGAGGTGTGTTGGGTCATTGTCATTGGTTGGAAAAACAAATGATAGTCATACTAAGCGCAAACCAGATGGGATGGCGTATCGCTGCAGAATGCTGTGGTAGTATGCTGGTTAAGTGTGCCTTGAATTCTAAGTAAATCACTGACAGTGTCACCAGCAAAGCACCCCCACACCATCAAACCTCCTCTTCCATGCTTCAGGGTGGGAACCACACATGCGGAGATGATCCGTTCACCTACTCTGCGTCTCACAAAGACACGGCAGTTGGAACCAAAAATCTCAAATTTGGACTCATCAGACCAAAGGACAGATTTCCACTGGTCTAATGTCCATTGCTCTTGTTTCTTGGCTAAAGCAAGTCTCTTCTTCCTATTGGTGTTCATTAATAGTGGTTTCTTTGCAGCAATTCAACCATGAAGGCCTGATTCACACAGTTTCCTCTGAACAGGTGATGATGAGATGTGTCTGTTACTTGATCTCTGTGAATAATTTACTTGGGCTGCAATTTCTGAGACTGGTAACTCTAATGAACTTATTCTCTGCAGCAGAGGTAACTCTGAGTCTTCCTTTGCTGTGGCGGTACACATGAGAGCCAGTTTCATCATAGCGCTTGATGGTTTTTGAGAGTGGACTTGGACTGGCATTTCTCTTTGCTTATTTGAGTTTTTCTTGCCATAACAAGGAATTGGTATTTTACCAAATAGGGCTATATTCTGTAAACCACACCTTCTTTAGCACAACACAACTGATTGGCTCAATCGCATTAAGAAGGCAATAAATTCCACAAATGAACTTTTAAGAAGGCACACCTTTTATTTGACATGATTTCCAGATGACTATCTCATGAAGCTATATCGGGGCAGCAGGTAGCCTAGTGGTAAGAGCGTTGGGCCAGAAACCGAAAGGTTGTTAGAATGAATCCCTAAGGTAACAAGGTAAAAGCTGTCGTTCTGCCACTGAACAAGGCAGTTAACCCACTGTTCCTAGGCCGTCATTGTAAGTTAGAATTTGTTCATAACTGACTTGCCAGTTAAATAAAGGAAAAAGAGAGAATGCCGAGAGTGTGCAAAGCTGTCATCAAGTCAAAGGGTGGCTACTTCGAATAATATACTTTGATTTGTATTTTTTTTTTTTTATTGCTACCTGATTCCATATGTTTCATTGTCATGCCCTGATCTGTTTCACCTGTCCTTGGGATTGTCTCCACAGGTGTCACTTCTTTTCCCCAGTGTACTTATCCCTGTGTTTAGGAAATATAGTCAAGACGTTGACAAGGTTATAAATAATGATTTTTATTGAAATAATAATTGTGTCCTTCAAACTTTGCTTTCGTCAAAGAATCCTCCATTTTCAGCAACTATAGCCTTGCAGACCTTTGGCATTCTAGTTATCAATTTGTTGTGGTATTCCGAAGAGATTTCATCCCATGCTTCCTGAAGCACCTCCCACAAGTTGGATTGGCTTGATGGGCACTTCTTACGTACAATACGGTCAAGCTGCTCCCACAACAGCTCAATAGGTTTGAGATCCGGGGACTGTGCTGGCCACTCCATTATTGACAGAATACCAGCTGACTGCTTCTTCCCTGAATAGTTATTGCATAGTTTGGAGCTGTGCTTTTGGTCATTGTTCTATTGTAGGAGGAAATTGGCTCCAATTAGGCACCGTCCACAGGGTATGGCATGGCATTGCAAAATGGAGTGATAGCCTTCCTTCTTCGAGATCCCTTTGACCCTGCACAAATCTCCCACTTTACCAGCACCAAAGCACCCCCAGACCATCACATTGCCTCCACCATGCTTGACAGATGGCGTCAAGCACTCCTCCAGCATCTTTTAGTTTTTTCTGTGTCTCATGAATGTTATTCTTTGTGATTCGAACACTTCAAACTTAGATTTGTCTGTCCATAACACGTTTTTCCAATCTTCCTCTGTCCATTATCTGTGTTCTTTTGCCCATCTTAATCTTTTATTTTTATTGGACAGTCTGAGATATAACTTTTTCTTTGCAACTCTGCCTAGAAAGCCAGCTTCCCAGAGTCGCCTCTTCACTGTTGACGTTGAGACTGGTGTTTTACGGGTACTGTTTAATGAAGCTGCCAGTGAAGGACTTGTGAGGCTTCTGTTTCTCAAACTAGACACTCTAATGTACTTGTCCTCTTGTTCTTCCTCCTTCCTCTCTTTCTCCTGTGTTGCTGGGATTGCCAGGGTAAACTCAGGCTCTCTCTTCTCTGGTTGGTCCAGCTTCTACTGCTATTTTCGAGACTGAAACCCGAGCAGGCAACTCACAGCAAACAAGCACACACACACACACACACACACACACAGTCTTGTACAGCTAACCTTGCGGGGACATACAATTCAGTCCCATTCAAAATCCTATTTTCCCTAACCCCTAACCCTAAACCTAACCCTAATCCTAACCCGTACTCTTACCCTAACCCTAACCCTAACCCTAACCCAAAAACCTAAACTTTATCCTAACCCTAAACCTAACCCTAGCTCCTAACCCTAACCCTACAACTAACCCTAGCTCCTAACCTTAATATTTAACTTAATTCTAACCCTAACACTAATTCTAACCTTAACCCTAAACCCCCTAGAAATAGCATTTGACCTTGTGGGGACTAACAAAATGTCCCCAGCTGGTCAACTTTTTGTTCGTTTACTATTCTTGTAGGGACTTCTGGTCCCCACAAGAATAGTTACACACACACACACACACACACACACACACACATATTTATACACTACCGTTCAAAAGTTTGAGGTCACTTTTTAAAAGAAAATAACTTTCTTTGGTCCATTAAAATTACATAATATTGATCAGGAATACAGTGTAGATGTTGTAAATGACTATGGTATTTTTATGGACTATGGTATTATGGTATTTTTATGGAATACCTACATAGGCAAACAGAGGCCAAATATCAGCAACCATCACTCCTCTGTTCCAATGGCATGTTGTGTTAGCTAATCCAAGTTTGTCATTTCAAAAGGCTAATTAATCATTTGAAAACCCTTTTGGAATTATGTTAGCACAGCTGAAAACTGTTGTGCTGATTAGAAGCAATAAAACTGGCCTTCTTTAGACTAGTTGAGTATCTGGAGCGTCAGCATTTGTGGCTTCGATTACAGGCTCAAAATGGTTAGAATCAAAGAACTTTCTTCTGAATCTCGTCAGTATATTCTTGTTCTGAGAAATTAAGGCTATTCCATGCGAGAAGTTTGCAGTCTTTCCAGCTTCAGGTTGAAGTTATTGTGTTAGCTGTGTTGTTGGCTAGCTCCTCTGAACAACAGTGTCTTAACGAGAGAGCACATTTTCTATGCCAAGCGAAATTGTGCCTCATTAGCTCATTGTTATGGATATATCCAAATAAATATCAATAGAAAACAGCTTGAACAAATGCAGCTATTGTTGTTGTTCTGTCTGCACTGTTTGATTTGACTGTAATTTATCCGTAGTTGGCTAGCTAGCAAGCAAGGGATACGAACGTTGCCAGCCAGTATGGCAATGGAACATTTAGAACTAAAGACTGGGTTGCGTCTATAGATACAGAACAAAAAGATTGAACTACTTGGTACCGTCTCTGGCAACCGAACCAATAGAACTAATGACCAGCCGGCTTGGGTAGCAATCCTAGATTTGTTTCAGGACTATATCTTGTGGAAGGATGATATAGTATGAATACATTAATCCAAATAACATTTTTAATGAACATGTGTCAATCATTATTTGATGAATAAATTAATCAAAATAATGTTTTTAATTAAAATATGTCAATCATTATTGCAGTCAGATGTAACCCGTGATTATTATAACCAAGTGATAATGCCCGAGCAGCCGGTGCTTGGAAGATATATTGGCACGGGCAAAACATGCCAATATATCCTCCAAACACCGGCATATCATATCACTTAATTAAAGAATTTGACGTTAGGATAGCTTGAACGTTTTAAAGTTGGTTTCATAGCTTCATTGGCCAAGGAGCAGGACCATTTTGAATAGCTACCATTCAAACCCATGTTAATGTATTCCAATTTTATATGGCTATAATTCAAAAAGCGTAAACACTAGAAAAAATCTGAATGCAAGCACAGTAAGTAGTGTCAGTCTTAACATCTCACCGTTGGTTTAGAGCTTTTAGCTTCTATGGTAAAAGAGGAGAGGCATATAGAATTTCCATTTTTTTTTTACCATTCAAGTCTACGGGCTTATTTTTGCCATTTAAATGCATTGGTAGCTCATTTTAATATTTGACAAAAAGTATTAAGGCTATAAAAAAATATGTTCTCAAACAATATAAGTTGGAGCAGTCTGAAAGTGAGTTTTGTTTTCATTGTTTTAATTGTTTAATCTCTAGAGCGAGGGGAGGAAATCAAATAATAAGAAAAACTAGACATGTGAGAAGGGAAAGGGGCATACCTAGTCAGTTGTACTCCTGTTCGCATTGAACTGAAATGTGTCTTCCGCATTTAACCCAACCCCTCTGAATCAGAGAGGAGCAGGGGGATGCCTTAATCAACATCATCGGCACCCTGGGGAACAGTGGGTTAACTGTCTTGATCAGGGGCAGAACAACAGATTTCTACCTTGTCAGCTCAGGGATTTGATCCAGCAACCTTTCGGTTACTGGCCCAACGCTCCTACCCGCCAGGATTCCTGCCGCCCCAGGTAGTTGTGTATTTGTGGTCAATAGATGTGGTTCATTAGTTGTGATCAGTAGTTCTGTGGTTGTGGTAAGTAGTTGTGGTCAGTCATTTTGTGTGTTTAATTGGTGTAGTCATTATTTGTGTGGTTCATTAGTTGTGGTTAGTAGTTGCTTTGTTGTGGTCAGAAGTTGTGTTGTTCAGTAGTTTTGTGGTCAGTTGTTCTGGTCAGTAGTGTTGGTCAGTATTTGTTTTCAGTAGTTGTGCTGTTCATTAGTTGTGGTCAGTAGTTTTGTGGTTGTGGTCAGTAGTTGTATTCAGTAGTTGTGGTCAGTAGTTTGTTGGTTGTGGTTAGTAGTTGTGGTCGGCAGTTTTGGTAAGTAGTCGTGTGGTTGTCATCAGTAGCTGTGGTCAGTAGTGGTCATTAGTTGTAGTCTGTAGTTGCGTGGTATGTAGATTGTTTGTTCAGTAGTTGTGTGGTTAGGGTCAGTAATTGTGGTCAATAATTTGTCAGCAGTTTTGTAGTTTTGGTCAGTAGTTTTGGTCAGTAGCTGAAAAGTAGTACTTTTGTTAAGTAGTTTAGTG
Source organism: Salvelinus sp. IW2-2015 (assembly GCF_002910315.2). Taxonomy (NCBI): domain Eukaryota; kingdom Metazoa; phylum Chordata; class Actinopteri; order Salmoniformes; family Salmonidae; genus Salvelinus; species Salvelinus sp. IW2-2015. The sequence goes on along the minus strand of NC_036842.1, from coordinate 42,042,993 downwards.
GTTAATCGTTGTTGTCAGTAGTAGTGTGTTTGTGGTCAGTTTGTTCAGTAGTTGTGTGGTTAGGGTCAGTAATTGTGGTCAATAATTTGTCAGCAGTTTTGTAGTTTTGGTCAGTAGTTTTGGTCAGTAGCTGAAAAGTAGTACTTTTGTTAAGTAGTTTAGTGGTTAATCGTTGTTGTCAGTAGTAGTGTGTTTGTGGTCAGTAGTTATGCCATTTTGACCAGTAGTTTCGGTTAGTCGTCGTCTGTTAGTGTTCAGTCATTGTAGTCATTAGTTGCTGTTGATATTGGTCAGTTGTTGAGGTCTGTAGTTATGCGGTCAGTCGCTGTGTGTTTGCTGTCAGTAGATGTGTGGTTGTGGTCAGTAGTCATGGTCAGTAGTTGTTTGGTCAATAGTTTTGTGGTCAGTAATTGTGTGGTTGTGATCAGTAGTTTTGTTATGTATTTTTGGTAAATATTTGTATGGTGGTGGTCAGTAGATGTGTGGTTCATTACTTGTGGTCAGTAGTTGTGGTCAGTTGTGATCAGTCGTTTTGGTTAGTAGTTTTGTAAGTAGTGTGGTTCAGTAGTTGTGGTCAAAAGCTGAGTGGTTTTTATCAATAATTTGGATAAGGTTGTGGTCCGTCATTTTTTGGGTCATGGTCAGTAGTTAGTCAGTAGTTGTGGTCAGTAATGGTCAGTCATTTTGGGCAGTTGTTTTGATATTATAAACAAATATGTGGTTCAGTAGTTGTTGTCAGTAGATTTGTGGTTGTTGTCAGTACTTGTGGTATAGCTGGTACCAGCTGGTAGTTGTGTCGTCAGTAGTTCAGGTCAGTTGTTGTGCGGCTGTGGTCAGTAGATGTGTGGTTGTAATCAGTACGTGTGTGGTCCATAGTTTTGTGGTCAGTAATGTTGTGGTTGTGGTCAGTAGTTGTGATCAGTAGCTGTGCTGTTGTGGTCATACGGTGTGCAGTTCAGTAGTTCTGTGGTTAGTAGTTGTGTGGTTGTGGTAAGTCGTTTTGGTCAGTAGTTGTGGTCAGTCTTTTTGATAAGTAGTTTTGGTCAGTAGTTGTGTCATCCGTAGTTGTGGTCAGTTGTTGTGTGGCTGTGGTCAGTAATTGTGTGGTTGTCAGTAGAGTGGTTCAACAGTTGTGGTCAGTAGTTGTGGTCAGTAGGTATAGTCAGTCGTGGTCAGTAGTTTTGGTGAGTATTTGTCCGGTTCAGTTCTTGTGGTCAGTAGTTGAGCGATTGTGGTAAGTTGCTGTGTTCAGTGGTCAGTAGTTGTGCTCAGTGCTGGTCAATAGTTTTGGTTAGTAGTTTTTTGGTTGAGGTCAGTAGTTGTGTCATCAGTAGTTGCAGTTGTTTGGTTGTGGTCAGTAGTGTTGGTGAGTATATTTTGTGATATCAGTTTTGGTCAGTAGCTGGTGTCAGTAGTTAGTGTCAGTGGTTAGAAGTTTTCAGTAGTTTTGGTAAGTTGTTTTGGTAAGTAGAAGTGTGGTTGAGTAGTTGTGGTTAGTAGGTCTGTGTATCTGGTCAATAGTTGCATTGTTCATGTTTTGTGGTCAGTAGTTGTGTGGTTGTGGTCAGTGGTTGTAGTCAGTGGGTGTGGTCTGTAGAGGCCAGTTGTTATGTTGTGAGTAATTGTCTGTTTGTGGTCAGTGGTTGTGTTTAGTAGCTGTGGTCAGTAGTTGTGTGGTCAGCAGTGTTTAGTTGTGGTCAGTAGTTTTGTTCAGTATTCGTTGTGATCGGTAGTTGTGGTCAGTAGTTGTGGTCAGTAGTTGTGTGGTTAGTAGTTGGGTGGTTGTGGTCAGTAACTGTGTGCTTGGAATCAGTAGTTGTGTGGTCCATAGTTTTGTGGTCAGTAATTGTGGTCAATAGTTGTGTTGTTGTGGTGATACTTTGTGGGGTTCAGTAGTTGTAGTCGGTAGTTTTGGTCAGTAGCTGTTAGTAGTTTTGGTCTATAGTTTTGGTAAGTAGTTGTTCGGTTCAGTAGTTGTTATCAGTAGTTGTATGATTGTGGCCTGTAGTTGTTGTCAGTCATTGTGCTCAGTTGTTTTGTTGTTGTGGTCAGTAGGTGTAGTCAGTAGTAGTGATCAGTAGTTTTGTGGTTGGCAGTAATGTGGTTGATTAGTCTTGGTCAGTAGTTATGTTGTTGTAGTCAGTAGTTGTAGTCAGTAGTTGTGGTCAGTAGTTGAGTGATTGTGGTAAGTAGGTGTGTTAGGTAGTCGTGGTCAATAGATGTGTGGCTGTGGTAAGTCGCTGTGGTCAGTAGTCGTGGTCTATAGTTGAACGTTATGTAGATTGTTTGGTCAGTCGTTTTGTTGCTGTGGTCAGTAAATGTGGTTTAGTTGGTGTGGTTATTAGTTGTGTAGCTTTGGTCAATAGTAGGGATGTTCATTAGTTGGTCAGTAACTGGGGTCCGTATTTGTGGTCAGTAGTGGTCAGTTGATTTGTTTTGCAGTTTGGCTGTAATCAGTAGTTGTGGTCAGTAGTTGTGTTGTGGTCATACATTGTGGGGTTCAGTAGTTATGTGGTCAGTAGTTGTGGTCAGTAGCTGTGGTAAGTAATTGTGGTCAGTAGTTGTGGGCAGTAGTGGTCATTCGTTGTGGTCTGTAGTTGCATGGTATGTAGATTGTTTTGTCGGTAGTTCTGTGGTCGGTAGTTGTGGTCAGCAGTAGTGTAGCTGTGGTCAGTAGCTTTTGTGGTCAGTAGTTGTGATCAGTAATTGTTATCAGTAGTTGTGTGTTTCGTAGTTGTGTGATTGTGGTCAGTAGATGTGTGGTTGTAATCAGTAGCTATGGTCAGTAGTTGTGTGGCCCATAGTTTTGTGGTCAGTAATTGTGGGTGTGTGGTCAGTAGTTGTGATCAGAGGTTGTGTTGTTGTGGTCATACGTTGTTCGGTTCAGTAGTTCTGTGGTTCAGTAGTAGTGGTCAGTGGTTGTGGGGTTTTTGTCAATAGTTTCGGTAAGTAGCAGGGGTGTTCATTAGTTGTGGTCAGTCATCTTTTGGTCAAGGTCAGTAGTTAGTCAGTTGCTGTGGTCAATAGCTGTGGTCCATAGTTGTGTGTCGGCGGTCAGTCGATGTGTGGTTGTAATCAGTAGTTGTATGGTCCATAGTTTTGTGGTCAGTAATGGTGTTGTTGTGGTCAGTAGTTCTGTGGTCAATGGTTGTGTTGTTGTGGTCATATTCATACATTGTGTGGTTCAGTAGTTCTGTGGTCAGTGGTTGTGTGGTTGTGGTAAGAAGTTTTGGTCAGTAGTTGTGGTCAGTAGTTTTGATACGTATTTTTGGTAAATAGCTGTGTGGTTCATTAGTTGTGGTCAGTAGTTTTGTGGTTTGGGTCAGTAGTTGTGGTCAGTTGTTATAGTCGGTAGTGGTCAGTCGTTTTGGTGAGTATTTGTCCCATTCAGTAGTTGTGATCTGTAGTTGTGTGATTTTTATCAATAGTTTGGGTAAGTAGTAGGGAGGTTCATTAGTTCTGGTGAGGTGCATTAGTTCTGGTGACTCTTTTTTGGGTCGTAGTCAGTAATTAGTCAGCAGTTGTGGTCAATAGTGATCAGTAGTTTTGGTCAATCATTTTGATAAGTAGCTGTGTGATTCAGTAGTCGTGGTCAGTAGTTGTGTGTTTTTTGGTCAGTAGTTGTGGTCAGTAGTTTTGTGGTTGTGGTCAGTACTTGTGGTTTTGTTCGTGTTATTAGTAGTTGTGAAGTTGTGGTCAGTAGCTGGGGTCATTAGTTGTGGTCAGTGACGGTCAATAGTTTTGGTTAGTAGTTTTGTGGTTGTGGTCAGTAATTGTGGTAAGTAGTTGTGGTCATTCATTTTGATCAGTATATTTGATAAGTAGATGGTCAGTATTGGTGTGGTTGTGGTCAGTAGTTGTGGTCAGTAGTTGTGGTTAGTAGTTTTGTGGTTGTGGTCAGTAATTGTGGGGAGTGGTTACGGTGTTTTTGATAAGTAGATGGTCATTCTGGGTGTTGGTGTGGTCATACGTTGTGCGGTTCAGTTGTTCTGTGGTCAGTAGGTGTGTGGTTTTGGTATGTAGTTTTGGTCAGTCGTTTTGGTCAATAGTTTTGACAAGTATTTTTTCGTAAGTAGTTGTGTAGTTCATTGGTTGTGGTCAGTAATGATGTGATCAGTAATTGTGTGTTTGTGCTCAGTAGATGTGTAGTTGTGATCAGTAGTTGTGGCCAGTAGTGGTCAGGCATTGTTCATGGGAAACTAAACCGGGTTGGGGGTAAAATAACCAATGTGTCTAAGCATTTTTAGGTCCTATATAATATAATTTCTTTCATTTCAGAACAAGATTTTTGGGCTGACAGTTTCATTATTGAAATAATTAATCGATATTAAATAAAGATGATTGTTTGAAGAAATGACCAAGTCTCTCTCAGTACTGAAATTCCACGACAGTCGTTTGTTTTGTGGTCAGTAGTTGTGAGCAGTAGGTATGTGGTGAGTAATTGTGTGTTTGTGGTCAGTAGATGTGTGCTTGTGGTCAATAGCTGTGGTCAGTCGTTTTGGTCAGTAGCTGCTGTGGTCAGTAGTGGTGGTCAGTAGTTATGCGTTGATTAGTTGTGTGTTTGTTGTCAGTAGATGTATGGTTACGGTCAGTAGTTGTGGTAAGTAGTTGTGTGGTTCAGGTTTTGTGGTCAGTAGTTGTGTGATTGTGGTCAGCAATTCTGGTCAGTAGCTGTGGTCAGTGATTTTGTGGTTGTGGTCAGTTGTTGTGTTCAGTAGTTGTTTCAGTATGATATGTTAGATAAAGGAATAAAGACAGACACCAATGTCAAGTTCAATAGCCTTGTTAAAACTTTTCTGGGATATGTGGGACGCTAACGTCCCAATTGGCCAAAAGCCAGTAAAAATGCAGAGCGCCAAATTCAAATAAATTACTATAAAAATCTAACTTTCATGAAATCACACATGAAAGACACCAAATTAAAGCTAAACTTTAATTCAACCAGAAGTGTGGTTGTGGTCGGTAGTTTTGGTGAGTAGTTTTGGTCGGTAGTTTTGACTAGTAGTTTTGATACATCTTTTTCATAAATAGTTGTGTGGTTCATTAGTTCTGGTCAGTAGTTATGTGATCAGAAATTGTGTGTGTGTGGTCAGTAGATGTGTAGTTGTGATCAGTAGTTGTGGTCAGTAGTGGTCAGTTGTTTTGTTCAGTCATTTTTGTAAGAAGTTGTGTGGTTCAGTAGTTGTGGTCATTAGATGTGTGGTTTTTATCAATAGTTTGGGTAAGTATTATGGACCGAGGTAAAGACAGTTTCAAATTGGATATTCAACGGATATTCGTGCTTTCAAACCTCAATAGCTTTCAAACCATTGAGCCACAGACTCCAAATAAGTGTCATGATGTTGCAAAAATTGCGCACAACATTGCACAGGTCTTATTTTCACGATTTGGACATTAATTCAATTTCCAAAGCTAATAAACATGTGGAAATGTGAGCAGCATTTTGTATTCCTAGTTGAATTAGTTAGGAATCGTAAACAAAGTACAAACTTTTTTTTACATTCAAATTTCAATAGCTTCTTGGTCATGTGACCTAGTGACTTCAAACAAGGGTCAATATGTCCTTGATTCATAGATTTGTGGTTGTGGTCAGTAATTTTGTGGTTGTGGTCAGAAGTTGTGGTCAGTAGGTGTGGTCTGTAGTTGTGTGGTCAGCGTTTGTGTCAGTCTTTGTGTGGTTGTAGTCAGTATCTGTGGTCAGTAGTTGTGGTCAGTAGTGGTCATTAGTTGTGGTCTGTAGTTGCATGGTATGTAGATTGTTTGGTCAGTAGTTGTGGTCAGCAGTTGTGTAGGTGTGGTCAGAAGCTGTTGTGGGCAGTTGTTGTAGTCAGTAGTTGTTTGGTCAGTAATTGTGGTCAGTATGATCATTAATTGTGTGTTTTTTTCAGTATTTGTTATCATTAGTTGTATGATTGTGTTCTGTACTTGTGGTCAGTATTTTGGTCAGTTTTGTGGTTGTGGTCAGTAGTTGTAGACAGTAGTACTGGTCAGTCGTTTTCTGGTTGTGTGTGGTTGTTGTGTGGTTCAATAGTTGTGGTCAGTAGTGGTCAGTAGTTGTGGTTAGTAGTTGTGTGGTTGTGGTCAGTCGTTGTGGTCAGTAGTTGTTTTCAGTCATTTTGATCAGTGCTTTTTGGTAAGTAGTCGTGTGGTTCATTAGTTGTGGTCAGTAGTTTTGTGATTGTGGTCAGTAGTTGTGTGTTTGTGGTCAGTAGTTGTGTGGTTCGTTAGTTGGGGTCAGTAGTTGTGTGGTTTATTAATTGTGGTTAGTAGTTGTGTGGTTGTGGTCAGTAGTTGTTGTCAGTATTTGTGGTCGTGGTCAGTAGGTGTGGTTTAATTGTTGTAGTCATTAGTTGTGTGGTTTTGGTCAGTCAGGTTTTTTAAGTAGATGTGTGGTTCAGTAGTTGTGGTTAGTGTATGTGCGTTAGTTGTCAGTACTTGTGTGGTTCATTAGTTGTGGTCAGTAGTTCTGTGGGTGTGGTCAGTAGTTGTGGTCTGTAGTTTTCTGGATGTGGTGATAAGTTCTGTGGTTCAGTAGTTGTGTGGTAAGAAGTTCTGCTCAGTTTTGTAACATCAGGTGAATGCTTTTTGCACCTTAAAAGATCCACTGTAAAATAATCCGCACATCTGGACAGTTTTTGTGTTTTGAGAACATGCTGTATCTGTTGTGATGTCCCCACATTGTTCTCACTAGACTCTTCCCACAACCTAATGAAACATTATGGGAAGCTTTAAAGAACAGATTAAATGTGTACTAACAATGTGCTTGCAACACCAGGCAAATGTTTCCTGCAAACATTATTTGATCATCACCACGACTGGACATTTTTTTGTGTTATGAGAACATTTGCTGTGACCTAACAAATGGTCTGGGAACCAATTTTGGTATGCTGGGTAGGCTGTAATAAGGCATTTAGTCAGTACTTTTTCTTCTTTATATAATAAATGTGTTTTTTTTGTTTACAACCAAGATTTTTGCTGTGTCCTGTGGTCATCCTTTCCCAGTGCTGTGGGAAAGGATGCTTAGCAGAGAAAGCTCAGAGGTGAGTGCAGTGGAGGTAGGAAGAAAACAGAGAGACATACACTGCCGTTCAAAAGTTTGGGGTCACTTATAAAATGTCCTTGTTTCTGAAAAAAATGACTTTTTTTGTCCATTAAAATAACATAAAATGAATCAGAAATACAGTGTAGATATTGTTAATGTTGTAAATTACTATTTTATATGGAAACAGCTGATTGTTTATGGAATATCTACATAGGCCCATTATCAGCAACCATCACTCCTGTGTTCCAATGGCACGTTGTGTTAGCTAATCCACGTTTATCATTTTAAAATGCTAATGGATCATTAGAAAACCCTTTTGCAATTATGTTATCACAGCTGAAAACTGTTGTTCTGATCAAAGAAGCAATAAAACTGGCCTTCTTTAGACTAGTTGAGTATCTGGAGCATCAGCATTTGTGGGTTCGATTACAGTATCAAAATGGCTAGAAACAAAGGACTTTCTTTTGAAACTCGTCAGTCTATTCTTGTTCTGAGAAATGAAGGCTTATTAATTATTAAATTATAAATTACACATATTTAAGGAAATTGATTGCAAATACTGTAACTGTGGTTTGTAACCTTACTGTTTGCATTTGAGTATTGAGTCATTTACTGTACGTACAGCAGGAGTTGTTGATTCAACGGTTGTAATTTTGATTGTGCTGTAGGGACTGACACACTTGCACTGACACACATGCACATGCACCCCCACACATAAACAGCTACAAATGCACGCGCACAGACAGACAGACAGACAACACACACACACACAAACAGTTCAATTTCAACAGGTGCCAAAGCGTGAGAGCCAGAGCCAGCCTCTATCCGATTAAAGGGATGCACTCACGCTTGGGTGCTATCACAAACACAATTAAGAAAACATTCTCATGCAAATAGCAAGAGCCCGACGTGCGTGATTGTATGGTAATTGCTCGCCAACATCCTCTTTCAACACTGGCAAGCGTGATGGCATAAACTGGAAAAAATAGAATCAATAACTTACAAACCGATGAACTCAATGCATAGACCATGTGTTTGTTGGGAGTGTTAGGCTTCTCTTGTTGACCCAACTGTAGATGTGTTTTATAGTGGGGAGGCTCAGCCAAAACTCCTCGCCATGACTGTCATTGTGTTTGGTGTGGTAGATCGGCTTTATATTCATTGATAGCTCTAGTCTCAATTCCTGGAAATGGAACAATTGTTGGCATGCCCTCAGACTTTTGGAGAGCGAAAGGCGAGAGGGAGAGATCGGTTGCCATGGACCTAGTGCGTGTGTGTGCTACTGTATTTTCGGCATTACACTTCTTCTTAAAAATGCACCGACCTACCAACAAGCAACCCCATAAATAGCGCACATCGCACATTCCCAACAGACCGTGTTATGAAGAAAACACCCAAAATGAATGAATTAACAAACGGAGAGGAGAAGATACGCAGGTTTTAAACTCAATTAGGATAAAATGAACTGAAAGGTCTGGGATTTGCGAACTCTCCTCATTGCTTTAATGTCACTCATGGCGGTGGCGGGCAGAAACTAAAAGGTGCTAGCGGGTTTGTGCTACAGTGTTTGTTTACAAGGTCAGAGGAGCACCAAGGGGGAATAACAGATTTTTGTCTTTTACTGCAAACAAGCCTTTGTCAAGCCATTAACACAACTAATTGCTTCTTAACCCTTTCGGCTTCTCACACACACCCACACGGAGGCTTTCTCCCATGTTGCCCATTTATGTTTCAGTGAGTTGCCACAACGAGGAAGGCCACACTCGGCCACACTTACGCATGTGTCTCTCTTCATAAGAGGCTCCAGCGCTTTGATACACGTGGATAAGAGGAGAGGAGGAGATAATTGAGGGACAGGTGGAGGTAAATAGAGAAAGAGAGGAGAAAGGGAGAGGTGGAGAGAGTTGGTTGTGGGCAGATGGGAGCATTGGACCCTGAAGCATTACTGTGCTCATCACTGGCTCATTATTAGCCGTTAATAAAGTTACCAAATATTGGGTTAGCAGGCTATGCCGGAGGGATGCAGCCAAATCCTCGAAAGAGAAAAGCTGTTAATGCAATGGTGTTACTCAGTTCTTTTCACATTTCTGTCCAGCAACAAAATATTTTTTGTTATGTGAAAACACAATTTGAAATCATTGGCCAACCATGAAGCGACTACGCATTGGGTTTGCAGGCTCAGTGGCCTGTAGGGAAGAGATGCAGCCAAATCCTCAGAAGAGAAAAAATGTGAGAGTGTCTAGGCCAAGAAGGAATGATAAGAGGGGTCTGAGTGTCCCCCTGCGGACATAAAAAAGTACACACAATCTCACCCACACTCACACAATCTCATCTAAAACATCTGCTCATTCAAATCCCTGCACGTATTGGTCATAGATTGGGCTACCAGGCTCTGTGGCCTGTCAGGGAGGTATGGATGCAGCCAAATCCTCGAAAGAGAAATGACAGTGCAAGAGAGAAACAAAAAACTTTTGCTATCGCAAATGGCCCTCAGTCAACACTTCCATTTGAGGGATGAACGCCAAAGGGCATTAAAAAAATATTATAGGCAAAAAAATGGTATTATATCAATAGAAAGCTCTTGGTGAGCTCTATCAAGTTAAAAAAGGAACAACCTAAAATCCTTACCTGCATAAAAATGTAGGGTAAAAACAAGAAGACCCTGCAAACTGGACATAGGGTCACAGTAAAGAACTTGATTTTGTTGGTGCCAAAAAGCCGTAATTGAATTCCTGAATCAGTAAATGTTTACTATTTTTGTATTCCCTAATTATATTTCTGAAGGATCATATTTTAGAAAACATATTAGGATATTTTAGATGCAGTTAACACTAGCAATTTATGTTGTGTTGTTGTTCTTCTGCAAATTAAAACATACAGTGCATTCGGAAAGTATTCAGACCACTTGACTTTTTCCACATTTTCTTACGTTACAGCATTATTCTAAAAACGATTCAATAAATTTTTTACCTCATCAGTCTACACACAATACCAAATAATTACAAAGTGAAAATAGGTTTTTAGAAATGTTTGCAAATGTATTAAATATAAAAAACAGAAATACTTTATTTACACAGACCCTTTGCTATGAGACTCGAAGTTGAGCTCAGTTGCTTCCTGTTTCCAGTGATCATTCTTGACCTGTTACAACAACTTGACTGGAGTCCACCTGTGGTAAATTCAATTGATCGGACATGATTTGGAAAGGCACACACCTATCTATATAAGGTCCCACATTTGACAGTGCATGTCAGAGCAAAAACCAAGCCATGAGGTCGAAGGAACTGTCCATAGAGCTCCTACACAGGATTATGTTCAGGCACAGATCTGGGGAAGGGTACCAAAAAATTTATTCAGCATTGAAGGTACCCAAGAAGACAGTGGCTTCCATCATTCTCAAATTGAAGATGTTTGTAACCACCAAGACTCTTTCTAAAGCTGGCCGCCCGGCGATCGGGGGAGATCGGGATAGAAGGTCCTTGATCAGGGAGGTGACCAATAACCCAATGGCCACTATGACAGAGCTCCAGAGTTCCTCTGTGGAGATGGGAGAAACTTCCAGAAGGACAACCATCTCTGCAGCACTCCACCAATCATGCCTTTATGGTAGAGTGGACAGACAGAAGAAGCCACTCCTCAGTAAAAGGCACATGACAGCCCACATGGAGTTTGCCAAAAGGCACATAAAGGACTCAGACCATGAGAAACAAGAGTCTCTGGTCTGATGAAACCAAGATGGAACCCTTTGGCCTGAATGCCAAGCGTCACGTCTGGAGGAAACCTGGCACCATCCCTACGGTGAAGCCTGGTGGTGGCAGCATCATGCTGTGGGGATGTTTTTCAGTAGCAGGGACTGGGAGACGGGTCAGGATCGAGGGAAAGATGAACGGAGCAAAGTACATAGATATCCTTGATGAAAACCTGCTCAAGAAAACTCAGGACCTCAGACTGGGGTGAAGGTTCACCTTCCGACGGGACACCGACCCTATGCAGACAGCCAAGAAAACACAGAAGTGGCTTCGGAACAAGTCTCTGATTGTCCTTTAGTGGCCCAGCAAGATCCCGGAATTGAACCCAATAGAACATCTCTGGAGAGACCTGGAAATAGCTGTGCAAAGAAGCTTCCCATCCAACCTGACAGAGATTGAGAGGATCTGCAGAGAAGAATGGGAGAAACTCCCCAAATACAGGTATGCCAAGCTTGTAGCGTCATACCCAAGAACACTTGAGGATGTAATTGCCGCCAAAGGTGCCTCAACAAAGTACTGAGCAAAGAGTCTGAATACCTATGTAAATGTGATATTTAGGTTTTTAATTTTTTATAAATTAGCAAAATGTATTTTGCTTTGTCATTATGGGGTATGTTGTGTAGAGTGATGAGGGGGGAAAAACAATTTAATCCATTTTATAATAAGTCTGTAACGTATCAAAATGTAGGAAATATCTAGGGGACTGAATTCTTTCTGAATGCACTGTATATATACAGTACCAGTCAAAGGTTTTGACACACCTACTCATTCAAGTGTTTTTCTTTATTTTTTACTATTTTCTACATTGTAGATTAAATAACACATAGAATCATGTAGTAACTGAAAAAGTGTTAACTTCTTTGATATAGGGGGCAGCATTTTCACTTTTGGATAAATTGCGTGCCCATAGTGAACTGCCTCCTACTCTGTCCCAGATGCTAATATATGCATATTATTATTACTATTGGATAGAAAACACTCTGACGTTTCTAAAACTGTTTGAATGATGTCTGTGAGTATAACATAACTCATATGGCAGGCAAAAACCTGAGAAAAAATCCAAACAGGAAGTGAGAATTCTGAGAGTGGTCGATGTTAAAGTCATCGCCTATTCAATTCCCTGTAATATATGGATCTGTTTGCACTTCCTACGCCTTCCACTAGATGTCAACAGTCAGTAGAACGTGGAATGAAGCTCATGCTGTGTTGTGGGACCGGATGGGAGGTGTTTGAGTCAGTGGTCTGGCAGAGTGCCAGTTCTTGGTCACGCACTTTCCTCATGATATCGTCATGCGTTCCATTACTTATAGAGACTGAAAAGAATGCTCCGGTTGGAACGTTATTGGATATATATGATAACAACATCCTGAAGATTGATTCTCTACTAAATTTGACCAGTTTATTCGACTTGTAATATAACTTTTTGAAGTTTTCGTCCGATGTTTGCCTGCATCAGCGCGAGTGTTTGGACATGTGTACTACACATGCTAGCAAAATTAGCTAATTGGACATAAGTAATGGACATTATCGAACAAAACAACGATTTATTGTAGAACTAGGATTCCTGGCACTGCATTCTGATGAAGATAATCAAAGGTAAGGGAATATTTATGATGTATTTCTGTTGACTCCAACATGGCGAAGAAATGTTGTTAAATCTGAGCGCCGTCTCAGATTATTGCATGGTGTGCTTTTTACTAAAGTTTTTTTAAAATCTGACACAGCGGTTGCATTAAGAACAAGTGTATCTTTAATTATATGTAAAACATGTATCTTTCATCAAAGTTTATGATGAGTATTTCTGTTACTTGACGTGGCTCTCTGTAATTACTCCGGATATTTTGGAGGCATTTCTGAACATGGCACCAATGTAAACCGAGATTTGTGGATATAAATATGCACATTATCGAACAAAACATAAATGTATTGTGTAACATGATGTTCTATGAGTGTCATCTGATGAAGATSWTCAAAGGTTAGTGATTKATTTTATCTCTATTTCTGCTTTTTGTTACTACTATATTTTGCTGGGAAAATGGCTGTGTTTTTCTGTGGCTATGTACTGAGCTAACATAATTGTTTGGTGTGCTTTCCCCGTAAATCCTTTTTGAAATCAGACAGTTGGCTGGATTCACAACATGTGTAGCTTTAATTTGTGTCTTTCATGTGTGATTTCATGAAAGATTGATTTTTATAGTAATATATTTMAATTTGGCGCGCTACATTTTTTTCTGGATTTTGGCCAAGTGGGACGCTACCGTCCCACCTATCCTAGAGGAGTTAAACAATTCAAAAAAGATGTATATTATATTTGAGATTCTTCAAAGTAGCCACCCTTTGCCTTGATGACAGCTTTACACATTCTTGGCATTCTCTCAACCAGCCTCATGAGGTAGTCACCTAAAATGTGTGCCTTGTAAAAAGTTAATTTGTGTAATTTATTTCCTTCTTAATGGGCTTGATCAGTTGTGTTGTGACAAGGTAGGGGTGGTATACAGAATATAGCCCTATTTGGTAAAAGACCAAGTTTATTATGGCAAGAACAGCTCAAATAAGCAAAGAGAAATGACAATGCATCATTACTTTAAGACATGAAGGTCATTCAACCCAGAAAATGTCAAGAACTTTGGAAGTTTCTTCAAGTGCAATCGCAAAAACCATCAATCGCTATGATGAAACTGGCTCTCATGAGGACCGCCATAGGAAAGGAAGACCCAGAGTTACCTCTGCTGCAGAGGATAAGTTCATTAGAGTTACCAGCCTCAGAAATTGCAGCCCAAATAAATGCTTCACAGAGTTCAAGGAACAGACACACTGTTCACAGTTGAGACTGCGTGAATCGATCCTTCATGGTCAAATTGCTGCAAAGAAACCAGGAGTAAAGGACACCAATAAGAAGAAGAGGCTTGCTTGGGCCAAGAAACACAAGCAACGGACATTAGACCGGTGAAAATCTGTCCTTTGGTCTGATGAGTCCAAATGTGACATTTTTGGTTCCAACCGCCATGTCTTTGTGAGATGCAGAGTAGGTGAACGGATGATCTCCGCATGTGTGGTTGCCATCGTGATGCATGGAGGAGGAGGTGTGACGGTCTGGGGGTGCTTTGTTGGTGACAGTGTCAGTGATTTATTTAGAATTCAAGACACACTTAACCAGCATGGCTACAACAGCATTCTGTAGCAATACGCCTTCCCATCTGGTTTGTGCTTAGTGGGATTATCATTTGTTTTCAACAGGACAATGACCCAACACACCTCTAGGCTGTCTAAGGGCTATTTGACAAGAAGGAGAGTGGTGAAGTGCTGCATCAAATGACCTGTCCTCCACAATCACCTGACCTCAACCCAATTAAGATGGTTTGGGATGAGTTGGACCGCAGAGTGAAGGAAAAACAGCCAACAAGTGCTCAGAATATGTGGGAACTCCTTCAAGACGGTTGGAAAAGTATTCCTGGTGAAGCTGGTTGAGAGAATGCCAAGAGTGTGCAAAGTTTTCATCAAGGCAAACAGGGGCTACTTTGAAGAATCTAAATTCTAAAATATATTTTGATTTGTTTAACACTTTTATGGTTGCTACATCAATCAATCAATCAATCAATCAAATGTTTTTATAAAGCCCTTTTTACATCAGCTGATGTTACAAAGTGCTATATAGAAACCCAGTCTAATACCCCAAACAGCAAGCAATGCATATGTAGTAGCATGGTGGCTAGGAAAAACTCCCTAGAAAGGCAGGCACCTAGGAAGAAACCTAGAAAGGAACCAAGCTTTGAGGGGTGGCCAGTTCTCTTCTGGCTGGGCCGGGTGAAGATTATAACAGTACATGGCCAAGATGTTCAAACGTTTATAGATGGCCAACAGGGTCAAATAATAATAATCACAATGGTTGTAGAGGGAGCCACAGGTGAGCACCTTAGGAGTAAACGTCAGTTGGCTTTTCATAGCCGATCATTCAGAGTTAGAGACAGCAGGTGCGGTAGAGAGAGAGGGTCGAAAACAGCAGGTCCGGGGCAAGGTAGCACATCCGGTTAACAGGTCAGAGTTCCATAGCCGCAGGTAGAACAGTTGAAACTAGAGCGGCAGCACAACCAGGTGGACTGGGGACAGCAAGGAGTCATCAGGCAAGGTAGTCCTGAGGCATGGTCCTCAGAAAGAGAGAAAGAGAGAGAGAATTAGAGGGAGCATACTTAAATTCACACAGGACACTGGATAGGACAGGAGAAACAGATTGACCCTAGCCCCCCGATACATAAAATACATGATTCCATATGTTTTATTTCATAATTTTGATGTCTTCACTATTATTCTACAATATAGAAAATAGTAAAAAATAAATAAAAACCCTTGAATGAGTAGGTGTGTCCAAACTTTTGACTTGTACTGTATATATATTTCAAAACCCTCACACGGGCCTAAGGAGCATTAAAACCTCTTAAGGGGAACTGCCCCTCCCTACCTTCTTGCTAAGCTCAAAACCTTCATCCCAACCCGAGTACATGATTCTGCCTCCTCTGGTCTCTTGGCCATCCCACCACTACAGGAGTTCAGCGCCCGCTCAGCTGAGTAAAAGCTTTTCTCTGGCCTGGCAATCCAATGGTGGAACCAACTTCCCCCTGATGCTAGGACAGCAGAGTCCCTGCCCAGCTTTCAAAGAGTATCTTCAATAAAACATCTCAGTCAGTCTCACCCCTCCCAAAAAAATGACACTTGTGCTTTGCTAGTAGCACTAACTTTGATGATAACTTCTTAATTGAGGAAAGATGTACGTACTATGACTGTGATATGTGGTTGTCTCACCTACGTAGCTTTCTTAATATGAATGCACTAACTGTAAGTCTATCTGGATAAGAGCGTCTGCTAAATTACTAAAATGTAATGTAAAATGTATATAGCAATCTGAAGGCCAACTACTATTGGTTGCTGTGCTCAGCATGACTGCAATGAATTCGGCCTGGAACGCCGACACAATCTCATCCAAACCATGTGCTCATTCATACCCTGCATGCGTACTGGCCATAGATTTGGTTAGCAGGCTCAGTGGCCAGCTGGGGAGGGATGGGCGCAGCCAAATCTTTGAAAGAGAAAAGAGGGACTAGGCCAAGAGGGAATGATAATAGGGGAAAAACAAACTTTTGCAATCGCAAATGGCCCTCATTCAAGAGTTCCATTGGTCTGAGTGGCTTCCTGCCGACATGAAAACTTACACAGACACCCGTACAGGCACAAACAAAATATCTGTATAGGCAGGAATGCAGCCAAGTCCTTGAATGGGAAAAGATGTACAACAGACCAAGAGGTAATGCTATGTTTTTCAGTGTACCTAAGAAAACCCTTCAGCAGTTTGTTATTCATGATATACTTTGGACTCTCATGCCTATTATTTTGTTTTTTTAATGGTTTTCAAACCAAATGAATGGCAACATTTTTACATAAGCAAATTAATTTGATTTCATCCTTCCACGAAAGGATATGGTAACTGATGCTATGCCAAACAAAACTGTATAAGAACCACATACACTGGGAAGCGCATAAGGATATAGCAGCTCCGTTTTGTACTGTCAAAACTGTGATTATATTTGGAATCCGGACGAGCAAGAAAACAAAATTGGCCTTCTACAAACTTTTGTAGATGAACTGGATCAGCTAGAAAACAGATCGATAAAAACATGAGAATATTGTCCCTACCGGAAGATGAGGATAAAGGGGACCCTTCCACCTACGTGATCAAGCTGATATCGGAAGAGCTTGGCGTGGATGTATCACACATGGATCTGGAGCGGTGCCATCGGATCGTGAAGGAGAAGAAAGTTAAATAGCCTCAGGCAACCTGTCTGCTAGGCTGAGGAAAAAAGGTAAAGAAGAAGCAAGAATTCATTATTTTACTTTTGAAGAGAGCCAACAACTTAAGGTTCAACTCAAATAAAGCATACTATTTAATGGCAAATACACCTGGTAAACATCTCACAGTTCTCACAAATTAATACACGCTAAACCAGTTATAAATTATAAAAAGATAGACACAAAAGCGGTAATTAGGAACAACAATGCAATTAATTACAATTTGAAAAGCTTCTATGAAAATGTATATCAATCAGAATTAAACAACGGTTGGACGGATCCTATAGCCTTCTTAGACTCAACAACTCTGAAACAATGATCAGCAGACAAAACAGAATCAAGAAAAACAGAGATCACCCAAGAACAAATATTAGATACTGTAAAAATATTTGCATGGAGAAAAGCAGGAGGAATGGATGGCTTTCCCATACAATTCTATCCAACATTTTGGTACGAAATTTCCCCCCTATTTACACAATTGACAACACATTTCTGTACTTCACTCAATTCAGTACTTCCTAGTTGTATGTATCAAACAGTTACAGTGTCTATAGAAAATGTCCACCCCCTGGAACTTTTTTCACATTTTGGTGCCTTAAAATTAAATCTAAAAAGGGTTCAATTAAAAAACAAATCCTACAGATCTACACAACCTACTACACATTTTCAAAGTGAAAAAGTTATAGAACATCCCCGCACCCCCCCATATAATATATATTTTTATGAAATATCATAAATGAATAAATCTCCAACCCCCTTACTTAATACTTGGTGGAAGCCCCTTTGGCAGCTGTTAAAGCTTTCAATCATTTTCATTAAGATTATACCTTTCTAACCTTTCTGGGTATAACCTTTTTTGGCAAGACAGATCTTCCAAAGGGGAGGGAGTGGCAATCTTTTCCAAGGATCACCTTCAGTGCTCGGTTGTCTCCACCAAGTCTGTCCCCAAACAATTTGATTTGCTGGTTTAAAACCTCTTGACGCTAGGGGTCAGATTTTTATTTATTTTAAATAACGTTCCCAAGGTAAACGGACTATTTCTCAGGTCCAGTTCGTAGAATATGCATATAATTTACAGATTAGGATAGAAAACACTCCAAAGTTTCCAAAACTGTCAAAATATTGTCTGTGAGTATAACAAAACTGATTCTGCAGGCGAAAACCTGAGAAAATCTTCCTGGCCCGTCTTTCTTCCATTTAAATGGGTATCAACCAGATTCCTTTTCCAATGGCTTCCTCAGGCTGTGACCAGGTTTTAGACATAGTGTCAGGCTTTTATTTTGAAAATGAGCGAGATTTTTCAAAAGTAGTCAGGTGTCCTCTGAATAATTCCTGCGCGCGAGAGGGTAGCTCTCCATTTTCTTTTTCTCTCTTATTGAATAGGTTACGGTCCGGTTGAAATATTATCGATTATGTTTGTTAACTTCTCTAGGATAGGGGGCAGATTTTTCACTTAGGGAAAAATAGCGTGCCCAATTTCAACTTCGTTCTACTCATCCCCAGAATATAAGATATGCATATTATTAGTAGATTTGGATAGAAAACACTCTGAAGTTTCTAAAACTGTTTGAATCATATCTGTAAGTATAACAGAACTTATATAGCAGTCAAAACCCTGAGGACTAACCTTTTTTTTTTTTAAGTCACTCTGTTCAATGAGTTATTATGGGCAGGCCAGAATTCTAATCACTATACCAGTTCCTACTGGATGTCACCAGTGTATGGAAATAGGTTGAGGTTATTCTCTAGTATCTGTCTCTTATACACATCTAGATGTGTATAAGAGACAGGTGTAAAACAGGTTGACCCGTCTTCAATTTGATCGATTATTAACGTTTACAAATACCTTAAGTTGTATTACAAAAGTACTTTGAAATGTTTTGGCAAAGTTGAGGTAATGTTTTAGATATTTTGTCGTGACTTTGCGCAAATTGGAAGCTGTTTTTTTCTGGTACAACGGCGCCAAATAAATGGACAATTTGGATATATATGGACGGAATTAATCGAACWAAAGGACCATTTGTGATGTTTATGGGACATATTGGAMTGCCAACAAAAGAATCTCGTCAAAGGTAATGCATGTTTTATATTTTATATCTGRGTTTTGAGTAGRGCCGGCWTGGTTGAAATWMMCWACAKWSWSWMTGTWGKCWTTGTGCTATCATCAGATAATAGCATCTTATGCTTTCGCCGAAAAGCCTTTTTGAAATCTGACATGTTGGCTGGATTCACAACGAGTGTAGCTTTAATTTGGTATCTTATATGTGTGATTTAATGAAAGTTTGATTTTATATAATGTTTTTGAATCTGGCGCTCTACATTTTAACTGGCTATTGGCCAGGTGGGACGCAAGCGTCCCGGTATCCCAGAGAGGTTAAAAACAACCTGAGGATTGATTATAAAAAACATTTGACATGTTTCTACGAACATTACGGACACTTTCAGGACCGGAACGAGGCTGTAGTTTTCTGAACATAACGCGCAACCCAAATGGCGTTTTTTTGTTATAAAAGTAATATTTGTTGTGTAAAAATAACATTTGTTGTGTAACTGGGAGTCTCGTGAGTGCAAACATCTGAAGATTATCAAAGGTAAGCGATTAATTTGATTGCTTTTCTGACTTTCGTGACCAAGCTAACCAAGCTAATATAAGGCTAACTGTTCTAGCATTGATTGATACACTCACAAAAGCTTAGATTGCTTTCGTTGCAAAGCTTATTTTCAAAATCTGACACGATAGGTGGATTAACAACAAGCTAAGCTGTGTTTTGGTATATTTCACTTGTGATTGCATGATTATAAATATTTTTAGTAATATTTTTGAATCTGATACGTTTGGGAATTTTCTTCTGGCTTTCAGGACCGGAACGAGGCTGTAGTTTTCTGAACATAACGCGCAACCCAAATGGCGTTTTTTTGTTATAAAAGTGATATTTATCGAACAAAAATAACATTTGTGTAACTGGGAGTCTCGTGAGTGCAAACAACCGAAGATTATCAAAGGTAAGCGATTAATTTTATTGCTTTTCTGACTTTCGTGACCATGCTAATTTGGGGCTAGCTGTTCTAGCATTGATTGATACACTCACAAAAGCTTGGATTTCTTTCTCTGTAAAGCATATTTTCAAAATCTGACATGATAGGTGGATTAACAACAAGCTAAGCTGTGTTTTGGTATATTTCACTTGTAATTGCATGATTATTAATATTTTTTGTAATATTTTGCGCCCTGCAATTCAGCGGTTGTTTAGGAAAATGATCCCGTAAAAGGGATCCGTAGCGCAGAGAAGTTAAGTCAACAAAATGTAAAAACAGTTCAGACTTTCTATAGGTAGTGTATTTCAGTTATATTAAAACTAGGAAAGTCCTCTGCTGAATATAGACCCATAAGTTTAATAAATTGTGACAATAAAATAATAACAACGCTCATAAGCAATAGAATGGCAAAGGTCTTACCAGACTTGACACATACAGTATCAATCAAACAGGTTGTATTAAAAATAAACACAAACAAATACAAGAACATGTTTCAGGTTGTTACAATAAGCAAAACAACAAGATATAGATTGATCAATAATGGCTGTGATTGCTGAAAAGGCTATCAACTGTCTTGAATGGCCTTTTCTATTCCAAACTTTGAAAGCTTTTACATGTCCAGCTGAAATAATAAATGTAATGAAACTGTTGTATAAATGTCCTAAAGCAAAAATACACAAATAATACATTATTTGATGAAATTGCTTTAGAAAGAGGTACACGACAGGGATGTTCCCTCTCCCCCCTCATGTTTGCTCTAGCAATTGAACCACTTGCAGAAAGAATTTGACAGAACCCAAACATAACAGGTATCAGTATTGGTAAACATTCATATAAACTGAACTTATTTGAAGATATTCCTGATATACCTGACCAATATTAAAAACTCAATGCCCCATTTGCAAAAAAAAAAAAATGTCAGAATACTAAAAAATCTCAGGATATAAAATTTAAGTGGAAAAACTAAATAATGGTAAAAAAGTAATTCACAATCTACAGCAATAATTTGAGTGATTTAGGATGCTTAATAAGTGACAACAAAACAACAAATTCACAAAGCTAACTTAATTCCATTACTCAACAATATAATAGAAGATCTATTTAAATGGAATAATCTTCTTATCAATCTTACAGGGAGAATAAACCTCCTATGAATGGCATGTCTGTCAAAGTAATTATTTTTCTCTCAATAATACCAGATACCCCACGGAAGACATTGTTTAAAAAAGTATACTATGTCATAACAGGCTTTCTATGGGCAAATACATTTCATAGAATAACAAGGAACGTTTTTATCTTTCTAAGTCTGAGTAGATTTAATCTTCCAGACTTGGAATTGTATGAACTCGATACCAAAGGCTTTTTACTTGCGACATATAGTTAAATGCACTAAAGAGGAACAATGGGTACATATTGAAGATGCACATGCTCATCCCCACAATCTTTTTATGTGTCTATTTTTAAAGAATAAAGCTGGTCCAAACGCATCAAGACAGTCGTGAAGAGGGAACGAGAAAAGGTATTCCCCCTCAGGAGACTGAAAATATTTGGCATGGAAGAAAATTAAACATATTCTACAAGAACCAATATCCCTGTCTAAAAACACAAACTTATGGAACAATCCTTGGGTAGCTTTTTAGAATTCACCGATAAATTGGTCCAGAAGGAAAACTAAAGGAATAGAAATAGTAAATACATGTATTTCCATTGCAGAATTAAAAAGTAATTTTGGAGTGATTGTTTCAAGTACATACAACTCAAAAGTTACATATCACAAAATTTGATTAGAAATATTTTGGACATCAGAGCAACCTTGAATGAAACTTATTTGAGTCAGAAAAGGATGTCCATATGATAGGGAAGATATACAAAACCTTGCAGGGAGCCTATCCAACTGACACTCTCCTAGAAAAAAATATAAACTATTGGAATCGAGACTTAAAAAGAAGATGGAAGGAAAGTTGCAGCATAACTAACGAAATGACAGTTAACAAAATGTACACTTAATCCAGTATTAACTAATGTATAGAATGTATTATACAAGAGACAAAATTCTAACATTTTACAGCACAACGGCAGAGTCATGTCTTTAGTGTAAAACCAATAATGACTCAATAATCCATGCTTTCTCGAAATGATATAATGTCTGGAATTTGTGAGCAGAGCTAGAAAGTTGGCAGTCAGAAGTATTACAATGTATACTTAGTTTTAATCTGTCTGTCTGCATATTTCAAGACATGGCATATGGAGGTGTAGTGAGATGGACGATTCTCATCACTTATCTTGAAAAAAACGTATACTAAAAATTTGGAAATCAATCCATCCGCCATCATTAACACAATGGAAAATCGAATGATTCATTATTGAAATATTGAAATAGCATGGGCAACCGAAAATAACAAATTAGAACAATTTAAGGTCAAGTGGCAAACAATAACGCAGGTACTAGGGATGGGGTATTAGTAGTTTTCATGTGAAAAAAATGAACCAAGAGTTTACAATCTCAACACATTCAGTCGAATAGATAAATTGATAGCTATGTGTATCAATAAACCCACCTCCAAACGTAGGCGATGCAGCCAAATCCTCAAAAAAGATAAAAGATCCAGGCCAAGAGGGAATTGTTTTTGTGTTTTCACCCTTTAGTCCAGAGGGTCATCTGGCACATGTTTTTATGTATTGTGAAAAACAAAATGTGTCTAGATCAATAAAAAAGTTTAAAATAATTTTTGCTTCAAATCCAGAATGAGCTATCTTACAACACTCAAATTGTGCTAAGAGAAGGACAGCGAGAGAGAGAGAGAGAGAGAAGGATAGAGCGATTGAGAGAAAAAGAAGAGAGGAGAGAAAACAGAAAAGTCCCAGTTTATGGAAACCCAAAACCTCCAGCCCAGCGGTAGCACTTTGACGAAGGGGGTCAGTGTGGAGTCAGATAAAGTTTATTTGTGTTTTTGTATTATTCCCTTTCATTGAAGTCACAGTCCGACAGATTGTATCGGGTCCGTCTGCTTATTTACTTTGAGAAATCTACCTCAGGATGGCGGTCGTTCAACTCTTAATGTCTTTAATGCCCCTGCTGTAATTGTCGTTTTCCTCTTCCCCTGAAAGCTGCAGGCTTCAGAAAGACTATAGGCCTCTCTGTCCTGTTTATTTTGAAACCCTTCTACGAGGACAAACACCCTCAGGTATTAAACAGGCTTGCAGCCTTTTGCGCTGCTCAAAGGTGCCCTGAAAATCTGTTGAAGCCGACATGCAATTTTTCCAGTTGCTTAATTTAAAGGAGCACAAGAATTTACATTGGAATGGGTGAATGGCCCTTTGGTTGTGAGCGACTGACTCAGGCCTTCCTTTGACATACAGTAGGGTCTGTGCCTGGATAGGACTGGGCTGGGGAAAGGAGGGCTTCTGTGAAGTCATACACAAACCGAATAGGCTATAAAACAAACTTGTATAAAAACAACTAGACTAGGCCCGGTTTCCCAAAAGTATCTGAAGGTTAAGTTCATCATTAAACACCTTTGTGCATGAGTATCGTTATATCGCCAAGCTGTTTCCCAAAACCACCACTACTAAAGTTGCAATTGAAAAGGCTTGTAAGTTAAAGGGACATTTTACTCTGGCTGTGAAACGGCATGTAATCATTGCTATATCAACTAAATTAAGTTTGTGGGACAAACATAAAAATGATCCAAACCATGAGCTAGAAGGAGCGCATTTATATTTCACTTGTAGAATAAGGAAGTTTCGACTTCCACTGTATCCGGCTGCTCCTGGTGAACCACAAAGTTTGGCATTCATAGCGAATGCAGAAACCACCACACTGGGGGCATGCCCACAAACATGGATGATGGCGATGTTTACTTCGGACAACCAACAGACAGCAATCTCAAAACTTTTTTGGGCAAGATTCTTCTGATAACGTTTGTTTTTCACTAACATTTGTAATCATGCCATTTGTAAATCATGTCCACATACTTTTGTATATATAGTGTATCATAGGAACATGTTAATTCTATTTATAACTTTGGAAGTACGTTCAATTGGAACTAGATCATTTGGAGTTTTATTCATTACTTTGAAGGTTCGGTTCGGGTGAGTTTATGTAGAGGATTGTCATATCCTTCAGTGTTGCACCCGCAGGTTCGTAGGACATTTTTATTATTTATACCATTAGATTCCCTGACATATAACGAACACGTAGCATACAAAATGGATAAGGTGCAAGCTACAGACCTTTTTAAGTTGACGGAATTTCCTATTCATGAGTTGGCTCAAAATCTGATCATGAAGATAGGAATGGTCTTAAGATTAATTTGACAAGCAATGAAATACTTGATTTCTGGCAAACAATTGGCATGCATAAAAAGGAGGCGGAGAAAAAAACGAATTTGAGATATTAGTGTGCATCTTCTTAGCAAATACCAGAACAGGGATTTGAAAGCAAATATATTTATTTCTGAACTCTTCTCTGATGAAATGCGTTCCAAAAACGTTTATTGGGAAAATAATCATGAGCAAAATTGTGAAAATATTGCCTCCATAGACAAACAGGTGAGGCTTTTGAAGCAGCAATGTGAAGTGCTAGAAAAAGTGTGTCAAGACACTGGAGCACCGGGCCCACAGCTCTGCTTTGAGGCTGACCATTTAGGCACTGGTGATGCTTCAGACACCGATAGTGGTGTTGGCTTTACAAGCTACTGTGGAAAGCGCATCCACACTCCAAAAAGCACGTTCTGTCGCCGGCATACTCAAACTCTCAGCCGCTGTCACACTCCTCATAGACTAGCGAGTAGACTAGCAAACAGCTGTTTGACAATGAAACCAATGCAGACCTACAGTATTAGAGCGGCTCAAAGCAAACTTGCTCCCTTTTCGGGGTCCATCCCATGCAGACTGGACTAGGGTCATGGCCTGTAAGTAGGGCACAAGAGAACCTTTCAAACAGTACGCAGAGCGACTGTGGAAACTCCTATGAATATTCTGGCCATGAAACCCCGTCACGTGACAATGACATGCTACAGACAACGCTAACACGCATACCAAGGAATTGTTACATGGGCCACTAATATTGAATCTTGGACAGGATATCCTAAACAGGCATGTTACATTGCATCTAACTATGTCGTCCCGAAACAGCACACTAAACAGTGTACTCACTACAAACGAACAGGACGTGTAGTGAAAACTTGTTGGGATCTGGGGAGGGTTCGTCCCCTCCCAGGCATTTCAGCCAAGGTGACTCTTACACTTTAGTCAATGCACTGCCTGTTACATGATGGGTCATTTAGTGTCAAAGTGTTGGAACCTTGTATTTGGGAATCCACCTTTTTTTTATGAGTCTTAAACTAGACACAGAACAAATATTTCAGACTTGAATAGGAATTGTCTGTCCCTTGTGGTGGCCGCATCCGTGCCTCTCGCCAGCAACCAGACTGGCCAAGCTTCCACGCTCAGCCGTTCTTCCTATTAACTGAAACTGTAATTTGTGACGCATTCCTTGTTTTCTATCATGACTAGCAAGTTTTAACCTAAACCGTGATCATTGGACAGTGTTTTTGGAAACACAAGTTTATTACGCTGCGGTTGTCTTGTTGCGCATAGGACAGGTTTCAATTTTAGCGATTACAATATATAGAATGGGGGTGTGAGCGGGTAATTATAGAGCAAATTATCCTGCAAAAATCTCTGTGATAAATATCCTGACTTGTTTGAGAAACAACCCAACGTTTTAAACAGAAGAGGACTGGCCACCCCTCATAGCCTGGTTCCTCTCTAGGTTTCTTCCTAGGTTTTGGCCTTTCTAGGGAGTTTTTCCTAGCCACCGTGCTTCTACACCTGCATTGCTTGCTGATTGGGGTTTTAGGCTGGGTTTCTGTACAGCACTTTGAGATATCAGCTGATGTATGAAGGGCTATATAAATACATTTGATTTGATTTAACATATGTTTATAACATTTCACCCTTAATATTTTCTGGTAATCAGTTGTTAGATTTCTGAGTCTTATTTCTTTGAATAGTTTGTGTTCCTACTGTATGCTTAGTGCGTAAGGCCAAGTCCATCTGATATGTGAAGATGTGTGTGAGAGTTATGCATTTTGTCCCATTCCTCTGCTAGCAAGTGGCTGGCTAGGTGGCAGTTTATTGATAGGCTACACAGGATGGTCTGAGGTCATTGATAGGAATTTCCTATGTTTACATTTATTTGCTTGTTGTAATAATGATGATTTACTTTTTTTTGCCTTACACAGCAAATATGACATGTCCGACTGATTTAATTCCAGATTTTAACTTTTTATAACTGTTACATGTTTTTCTTGCATTTTAGTTAATCACTGACACTACAGAAAGCAGATTCCTTGGATGAATGTCTTGGTTTGGTTCGAAGTCCCTTTTATTTGCACGATAAAACGGGATCACTTTGGCCTGGTTGGTTTTCCATAATAAATTCAGCTCTCACTATGAAAGTGTTTTTTAAAGTGTTTTTAATGGGAGATTACGATTCTCCCATTTTGTAACTGACATTGATAGAAATCCTTGGTCAATGCAACTCCTTCACTTTGTCCCATTTAGATGGGCCCATAGACCTACAGTTGAAGTCGGAAGTTTACATACACTTAGGTTGGAGTCATTAAAACTCGTTTTTCAACCACTCCACAAATTTCTTGTTAACAGAACTATAGTTTTGGCAAGTCGGTTCGGACATCTACTTTGTGCATGACACAAGTCATTTTTCCAACAATTGTTTACAGACAGATTATTTCACTTATAATTCACTGTATCACAATTCCAGTGGGTCAGAAGTTTACATACACTAAGTTGACTGTGCCTTTAAACAACTTGGAAAATTCCAGAAAAATATGTCATGGCTTTAGAAGGTTCTGACAGGCTAATCAACATCATTGAAGTCAATTGAAGGTGTACCTGTGGATGTATTTCAAGGCCTACCTTCAAACTCAGTGCCTCTTTGCTTGACATCGTGGGAAAATCAGAAGAAATCAGCCAAGACCTCAGACAAAAATGTCTGATTCATCCTTGGGGGCAATTTCCAAATGCCTGAAGGTACCACGTTCATCTGTGCAAACAATAGTACGCAAGTATAAACACCATGGGACCACGCCTCCTTCGTACCGCTCAGGAAGGAGACGTGTTCTGTCTCCTAGAAATGAACGTACTTTGGTGCGAAAATTGCGAATCAATCCCAGAACAACAACAAAGGACCTTGTGAAGATGCTGGAGGAAACAGGTACAAAAGTATCTATATCCACAGTAAAATGAGTCCTATATTGACATAACCTGAAAGGCCAATCAGCAAGGCAGAAGCCCCTGCTCCAAAACAGCCATAAAAAAGCCAGACTACGGTTTGCAACTGCACATGGGGACAAAGATGATACTTTTTGGAGAAATGTCTTCTGGTCTGATGAAACGAAAATAGACCCGTTTGACCATAATTACGTTGGGGAGGAAAAAAGGGGGGCTTGCAAGCCGAAGAATACCATCCCAACCATGAAGCACGAGGGTGGCAGCATCATGTTGTGGGGGTGCTTTGCTGCAGGAGGGACTGGTGCACTTCACAAAATACAGGGCATCATGAGGAAGGAAAATTATGTGAATATAATGAAGCAACATCTCAAGACATCAGTCAGGAATTTAAAGCTTGGTCGCAAATGGGTCTTCCAACTGGACAATGACCCCAAGCATACTTCCAAAGTTGTGTCAAAATGGCTTAAGGATAACAAAGTCAATGTATTTGAGTGGCCATCACAAAGCCCTGACCTCAATCCTATAGAAAATTTCTGGGCAGAACTGAAAAAGCGTGTGCAAGCAAGGAAGACTACAAACCTGACTCAGTTACACCAGCTCTGTCAGGAGAAAGCTTGTGGAAGGCTACCCGAAATGTTTGACCCAAGTTAAACCATTTAAAGGCAGTGCTACCAAATACTAATTGAGTGTATGTAAACATCTGACCCACTGGTAATTTGATGAAATAAATAAAAGCTGACATAAATCATTCTCTACTATTATTCTGACATTTCACATTCTTAAAATAAAGTGGTGATCCTAACTGACCTAAGACATGGCATTTTTACTTGGATTCAATGTCAGGAAATGTGAAAAACTGAGTTTAAAATGTATTTGGCTGAGGTGCATGTGAACTTCTGACTTCAGCTGTATGTGTGTCTATGTTATATGTTCCATGTGTGTTATGTTCCATGTCTTAGTTGTTGAATGTTTCTGTTCTGTCTTTAGAACAACATAACGTTTTGCTCAAGAATATGCTGACAAGCTTTCTAGCACATAGCTAACATGTCTTGTTTAAGGTTATGCCGAAACAATTCCATCCTTTGTGCGTTGACCACATTCCATTTAACTGTTCTGCCTTTGTTGTCACACAAAGGGAGAACTAGGCAGGTAGCCTAGTGGTTAGAGCGTTGAGCCAGTAATCGAAAGTTTGCTAGATCGAATCCCTGAGCTGACAAGGTAAAAATCTGTTGTTCAGCCCCTGAACAAGGCAGTTAACCCACTGTTCCTAGGCTGTAATTGAAAATAAGAATGCGTTCTTAACTGACTTGCCTAGTTAAATAAAGGTTAAATAAAAAAGACAATGCTAGACAAAATGGCTTATTTGGTTGTGCAAGGGATCAGATTAATGTTGATGTGGCGCATATGGTTAAATCTTCCTGTTGACCACACTCACTTCCATGGATGTGTGTATGTTCAAGGGGGGTGTCCGATTGGTTTACAAGCGATTGAATTATTAAAATTGTATTTATACAAGCAGTGGGTGAGCTTTGGATCTCACTCCCAAGTTTTATTTAGAATTTTGCCATCATCCTAATCAGATAGAAGGTGACTTGCTAAAATTAGCATAGTTTTTTAATTAATCTTTGAATGTGATTTGGTCAGGTTTTAAATTAATTTTGTTACATACGACAGCTCAGTCTCCAGAGACAGAACAGTGACTTAGTCAGATAGAGTTTAAAGATGCAGTTTAGTAATTTCTTCCTGATTGGTTCTGAAAACCTTTCAACACATTTACTTTGCAGACCCTATGCAGATTTAGAAACCAGTACGAAATTGCAATTACTTTTATGACTTGTCGGCAGAGAACATGGAGATATTTTTGCAAACAAATAAATCGTTGAAAAAAAAATCGAATATTGATTGATGCTAATTCTTACTACACATAGACATATTTGTCATTTCCTTTAATGTTGCTATTCAACTTTTTTACAGAACATAGCTTGATGTGTTATAATTATCTTCTGTTTCTATTCATCTAAACTCAATAATTGAGATAGGCAATTCTCAGACCAATTCTTGCTAGTCAATGTCAACTCATTGCCTAATGCTTGCTGGTAAACTTTAATTATCTTTATGCAGTCAGACAAACATGTAATATGCGAATTGCTTAGTCTTATTATGAGTCACATGTGATGTATATATAATATATTGTATATTCACATATCAAATATTACTGTCCACTACAAAGAAATCCAAACAGTTGGCGGTTAAGATCTACGAGCCCTACACCACTTCTGGCAGTCTTATCCAGCTAGCCGTACACCGCAGGCATGACAAGACCATGCGCCACAAGAACACAGAGTCTCAGTTTCCAAAGGCCACCATGGCAAACACCATTGCCAGTGTACCGAAGCCAAATAAAGGATTATGACTGCGTTTACACAGGCAGCACAGTTTATCACTAATTGGTCTTTGACCAATCACATCAGTTCTGAAAAAGACCAATTAGTGGAAAAAAAATATCAGAATTGGGCTGCCTGTGTAAACACAGCCAGTGTGGCTCAGCATAAGACCATGTAGAATGACCATGAAATAAATATGGATATTTTCTAAGAATCTTCGAAAGTTGGCTGCCTTTATGGATTCACAGAAGACATTTACACTGCATTCGGAAAGTATTCAGATCCCTTCCCTTTTTCCACATTCAGACCCTTTGCTATGAGACTCGAAATTGAGCTCCGGTGCATCCTGTTTCCATTGATCATCCTTTAGCTGTTTATACAACTTGATTGGAGTCCACTTGTGATGAATTCTATTGATTGGACATGATTTGGAAAGGCACACACCTGTCTATATAAGGTCCCACAGTTGACAGTGCATGTCAGAGCAAAAACCAAGCTGTGAGGTCAAAGGAATTGTCCATAGAGGTCCAAGACAGGATTGTGTCAAGGCACAGATCTGGGGAAGGGTACCAAAATATTTCTGCAGCATTGAAGGTCCCCAAGAACACAGTGACCTCCATCATTCTTAAATGAAAGAAGTTTGGAACCACCAAGACTCTTCTTAGAACTGGTCGCCCGGCCAAACTGAGCAATAGGGCGACCAGGTGACCAAGAAATGGATGGTCACCCTGACAGAGCTCTAGAGTTCCTTTGTGGAGCTGGGAGAACCTACAAGAAGGACAACCATCTCTGCAGCACTCAACCAATCAGGCCTTTGTGGAAGAGTGGCAAGACGGAAACCACCCCTCAGTTTGCCAAAAGGTACCTTTCAGACCACGAGAAACAAGACTCTCTGTTTGGAAGAAACCAAGATTGAACACTTTGGCCTTAATGCCAAGGATCATGTCTGAAGGAAACCTGGCACCATCCCTACGGTGAAGCATGGTGGTGGTAGCATCATGCTGTGGGGATGTCTTTCAGCGGCAGGGACAGGGAGACTAGTCAGGAAAGAGGGAAAGCTGAACAGAGCAAAGTACAGAGAGATCGTTGATGAAAACCTGCTCCAGAGTGCTCAGGATCTCAGACTGGGGTGAAGGTTCAGCCAAGACAACGCAGGAGTGGCTTCGGGAAAAGTCTCTGAATGTCCTTTAGTGGCCCAGCCAGAGCCCGGACTTGAACCTGATCGAACATCTCTGGAGAGACCTGAAAATAGCTGTGCAACTTGACAGAGCTTGGAAAGATCTGCAGAGAAGAATGGGAGAAACTCCCCAAATACAGGTGTGCCATGCTTGTAGCGGCACACCCAAGAAGACTTGAGGCTGTAATCGCTGCCAAAGGTGATTCAACAAAGTACTGAGTAAAGGGTCTGAATATTTACGTATATGTGATACTTCATTTTTTTTTTTTTTACCTCTATGGGATCGGTGTGTGTGTGTCTGAAATCTTAAATTCTTGTTAACTTCTTGGAACTATAGGGGGTGCTGTTCCGCATTAGCATATTTGGGTCTCCAAATTAAACTGCCTCGTGCTAAATTCTTGATCGTACAATATGCATATTATTGTTATTATTGGATAGAAAACACTTTCTAGTTTCTATAGCCGTTGGAATTTTGTCTCTGAGTGGTACAGAACAATATCTACAGCACTTTTCATGACAGGGGTCAGATTTCAGAAATTTTTACCCCTGATCTGGAGTCTGTTTTTAAGGCGACAGTGAATGCTATGAAGAAACCGACACTGCCTACGTCTTCCTCTGGGTGTCTGTACGTCATCACGTTTTGAATGGAGTCTATTGCACAATCACAGCCACTATAAAACAAGAACCCAACGTAGAAGTACCGCTCTCTTCCTGCATGCGTCGTGCGCAAGATGGGCAATCAGACCTGCCTCCTTCCAAATCGTTGTTTAGAGAGTAATATTTCTCCGGTCATGTTTTTAGTCGTTATAGTTTTAAAACATCATAATGTAGTTAATTTGAACCGTTTTATAGCAATTTATATCCGTTTAGTGCGATTGAGGAATTTCTTTGTTGTGCACTCTGAAACTTTGGACACGTTTTGGGGTCCCGTTCGATCGTTAGTGGATATTTCGAAGGACAGAGGACATCTATCGACCAAAAGAAGATTACAACATAGAAAGGATACATTGCCCAAGAATCTGATGGAAGAACAGCTCAAGTAAGCAATATTTAAATATGATAAATCGTTGTTCTGTCGAAATATTTTAAACGCATTTTCGCCATTTTGTTTGTTATCGCGTCACTTGGCGAACCCTGTATTGAAAAGTAAGGATAATTTTAAAAATGTAAGTCAGCGGTTGCATTAAGAACTAATTTGTCTTTCGATTCCTGTCAACCCTGTATTTTTTAGTCAAGTATATGATTAGCTTTCGATTAAACTAGATCACTCTGAAGCTGACGTCCCTCATTTTGATGCTTGAGTTGCTACTATTTTCATTGTATAACCACGGTTTTTGTATGGCTAAATATGCACATTTTCGAAAACAAACTGTATATGTATGTTGTAAAATGATGTTACAGGAGTGTCATCGGAAGAATTCTGAGAAGGTTAGTGAAAAAATTAATATATTTTGGGGCGTGATTACGTTATAGCGTCTTTGGCTGGAATCGATGCTCTGGTAACGTTTTCACATGTGGTATGCTAACTTATCGATTTATTGTGTTTTCGCTGTAAAACGCTTAGAAAATCTGAAATATTTGTCTGGAATCACAAGATCTGGGTCTTTCCATTGCTATGCTTTGTCTATTCTTATGAAATGTTTTATTAAGAGTAAATTGGTCATACACGTTGCTCTCTATAGTAATTCTAGTCGTCTTGTGATGGTCGGTGCAATTGTAAACTGTGATTTCTACCTGAAATATGCACTTTTTTCTAACAAACCTATCCTATACCATAAATATGTTATCAGACTGTCATCTGAAGAGGTTTTTTCTTGGTTAGTGGCTATCAATATCTTAGTTTAGCCGAATTGGTGATAGCCACCTGAAGTAGTAAGAAACTGATGGAGTTAGAAAAGTGGTGGTATTTTGCTAACGTGTTTAGCTAATAGATTTACATATTTTGTCTTTCCCTGTAAAACATTTTAAAAATCTGAAATGGTGGCTTTATTCACAAGATTCTGTAATCTTTCATCTGGTGTCTTGGACTTGTGATTTAATGATATTTAGATGCTACTATCTACTTGTGAAGCTATGCTAGCTATGCTAATCAGTGTGTGGGGGGATGGGGGGTGATCCCGGACCCGGGGTAGAGGCTCGTTAGAGGTTAATGAAACTGCACTGTCCAATTTACAGTAGCTATTATGGTGAAAGAATACCATGCTATTATTTGAGGATAGTGCACAATTATGAACTTGAAAATGTATTTATAAACCAATTAGGCACATTTGGGCAGTCTTGATACAACATTTAGAACAGATATGCAATGGTTCATTGGATTAGTCAAAAACTTTGCATATACACTACTGCCATCTAGAGGCCAAAATCTAAATTGCGCCTGGGCTGGAATAATACATTATGGCCTCTTGCATTTCAAAGATGATGGTACAAAAAAAAAATTAAAAAAAGTTTTTGCTTTGTATTTTACCAGATCTAATTTCTTATATTCTCCTAAATTTATTTCACATTTCCATAAACTTCAAAGTGTTTATTTTCAAAAGGTATCTAAAATGGCGCCGGAGCAGAAGGCAGACGTTTTACGTGCCCCCAAAGGATTGTGTTTTTTGGTCTTTTATCTGCGTTGTTTGTAACTTATTTTTTTACTATTTTTGTACATAAAGCTACCGCTACCGTCTCTTATGACCGAAAAGTACTCCTAGACATCAGGAATGCGATTACTCACCACGGACTAGCAGAATCCTTTTTCTTCTTTCATGACTCTGATGAGCCCGAGGCGGAGGATATACGGCTCCCTCGGGTACAGGCCCCGATCACAGTGATTTGCGTGAAGAGGAGGGGGAGAAAGAGATGCCGGATGGCGGGCTGCCTTCTGAGGAATAGGAGGCGATCGAATAAAGCCCCACTCCCCTCAATTCTGCTCGCAAACATGCAGTCTTTGGACAATAAAATGGATGAGTTATTGGGAAGATTAAACAACCAGTGGGACATTAAAAACTGTAACATCTTATGCTTCACGAAGTCATGGCTGACAACGACAATATCTACATGCTGGTTATACGATGTACCGCCAGGATAGAACAGCGGCATCTGGTAAGACAAGGGGCGGTGGTCTATGTATTTTTATAAACAACAGCTGGTCCACGATATCTAAGGAAGTATCGAGCCATTGCTCGCCAGAGGTAGAGTTTCTCATGATAAGCTGCAGACCACATAACCTACCTGGAGAGTTGTCATCTGTATTCTTTGTAGCTGTTTACATACCACCATAGTCAGAGGCTGGCACCAAGATAGCTTTGAATGAGCTGTATTCCATCATAAGCAAACAAGAAAACGCTCACCCAGAGGCGGCGCTCCTAGTAGCCGGGGACTTTAAGGCAGGGAAACTTAAATCCGTTTTAACAAATTTCTGTTATTTTTGTTCCTTATATAATGACAAACCGGGGAATAGGTTTAACTACTTTAAATGAAGATATACTTCAGCTAGAAAACTCATTGTTTAGCCATGCAAGGCATTCTTCAACCACCTGCCCTGCCCGCATAGCCTGCTGGGTAAAGTAGTCTAAATGCTATTAACACATAACACATCTTCCTTCCTTTAAAAGAAAACTACACATGTCACATCTCATTTGTTTACTCAACCTGCGTAGCATGCAATTTTCAATAACACACGTTTCTTTCTCCCAAATGTTTTTTTTTTTTTTTTTACATTGCTCTCATCACTTTAGAGGTAATAAACATATTCTGATGTATTATTTTTATTTTTTCAACTAAATATATTCTGTCCAACAATACTCTTTTGTGGCTCTATTTCTTGTCACATAAACAAAACATTCAGTCCAGGTGCCCCTTTTTGTATTATATATTTTTTTATAGCAATACTCAATAAGCCTTTCAGGGGCTCTGAGATGTCCTTTTTGGTCGTTCTGCTAAAGTTCTTCCTGAAACAGTTGGACAGCGTTCGTTGTCAGTCAGGGTGTTCTAACTGAATTGTCAATTTCGTAAGGCTTCAGCCATTCACTCAAGGGACTGAGGATCATCAGGAGGATACTGCTGAAGCCTTACGAAATTGACAATTCAGTTAGAACACCCTGACTGACAACGAACGCTGTCCAACTGTTTCAGTCTCAGTTTCGTCTCAGTTGTGATCCATGCTCCGTTTGGATCTCTTGGGATCGCGGTGCAACTTCTCTCTGCACACACCCTTGCTGCATCCAGGTTCCTGTAGTGATGTCTTGGAGTCATACATGATCTCCAGGTTTCAGTTCAGGTAAGTGTCTTGCACTTTTGTCGTGTCGCTGTTTTTGTTTGTCTTTCTGTTTACCTTCGCGAGTTTGACTTTGTGAGCACCTCTGGGTGTTAGCAAGTCCTCATGGATGGGTAGGTTGGTTCTGATGCGACGTCCCATCAACATTTGTGCAGGTGAAAGTCCGTTCTGCAGCGGTGCGCTGCGATAGATGATCAGATTTTTTAGGAAATCCTCCTTTCCATCATGTGTCTTTTTCATCAGACCTTTGACAATCTTGACTGAACTCTCTGTTAAGCCGTTGGACCTAGGGTAGTTGGGGCTGGAGGTGTTGTCGGAATCCCCTGTCGTTAGCGAATGATCGGAATTCGGAACTTGAGAACTGCGGG
Source organism: Salvelinus sp. IW2-2015 (assembly GCF_002910315.2). NCBI lineage: Eukaryota > Metazoa > Chordata > Actinopteri > Salmoniformes > Salmonidae > Salvelinus > Salvelinus sp. IW2-2015. Next base: position 42,007,875 of record NC_036842.1, on the reverse strand, counting down.
CCATTGTCAGACTACAGTTCAGACGCAACCCCATGTCTTGCAAAGACTGATTTCAGGTAGGTGATTACAGCTTTCCTGGAGGTAGTTGGCAGTGTTGCTACTTCAGGGTAGTTTGAGTAGTAGTCGGAAACAACAATGTGACTTTTGCCATTGCAGTCAAAATGGTCAACATCAACTTTGTAGTTGGGTCTGTTGGGTACTGGATGAGGCATTAGCGGTTCTGCTTGCTGCTTTTGCCTCTAGGTCAAACATAGTTCACATGAAGCAGTGGTCGGACAAATTTCCTGGTTCATTCTTGGCGAGTACATTACTTCTCGTGCTCGTCGTTTGCATTTTTCCTCACCCAAGTGGCCCTCGTGTATTTTCTGTAGCATTTCTTTGCGTAGTGTCATGGGAATGACAATCTTGTTGCCTTTGAACACTATGTCATCCACAACGGTGAGCTCTGCTCTGCACATCCAGTAGTCCTGTATTCTCCTTGGACAGTTGTTTTTATGTGCGGGCCATCCTATCAGTGTTGTTTCTTTCAACTCTGTCATTGTTTGGTCAGCTGCGGACTCTCTTTTGATTTGCTCCATTCTCTCAGAGGACATAGGAAGTGATGCTATGATCATGTCAATGTTGGCCTGAATCTCAGTGTTTTTCTGTGGGTCGAAGCTCTCTTTCTTTTCGACTGCTCGAGAAAGAGCGTAGGCGGCGAATATGAACTTTCCCGGGGTATAGATCATCTTCACATCATACTTTTGCAGTCTGATCAACATTCTCTGAATTCTCATTAGACAATCATTCAGTGGCTTAGACATGATTGACAATGGTTTGTGGTCAGTTTCTACTTCGAAGTCTCGTCCGTAGACGTATTGGTGAAACATTTCGCAAGCGTATGTGCTCGCCAGTTCTTTCTCTATTGTGCATACCTTGTCTCTGCGACTGTCAAGGCTCTGGACGCATAAGCGACGGGTTGTCATGTGTCGTCATGCTGTTGCAGAAGAACTGCTCCCAGGCCAAACTGTGACGCGTCTGCAGAAATCCTTGTGCTTTTCTCTGGATCATAGAACCTGAGCACTGGCTCTTCTGTGATTGTCTTCTTTAGGTTTTTGAAGCAGTTTTCATGTTCATGGGACCATTCCCATAAATGTTTCTGTTCCAGAAGACATCTGAGTGGAGAGGACTGTGCTGACAGTTGAGGTATGAACTTTGGAAGGTAGGTGATCATGCCCATGAAGCGTCTCACGTCGTCCTTGTTCTCAGGCGCTCCATGTTGTTGATGGCTGATGTTTTCCTCAGGTCTGGTTTGACTCCATCCTCTGAAAGTACATCTCCCACGAAGGTAAGTGTTTCCACACCAAACTCGCATTTGTCCTTGTTTAGTTTTAGGTTGACTTTCCATGTTAGGTCCAGCACTTGTCTCACTCTCGGGTCGTGTTCTTCTTTTGTGGACCCCCAGAGGATGATGTCATCCATCATAGTCTCCACTCCTGGAATGTGCTCGAAGATCATGTGGATTGTCTTGTGGTAGACCCCTGGCGCTGAGAGAATCTCATATGGTAGACAAAGAAATCTGTACCTCCCCTCGTGTGTGTTGAATTAGCATAGCCTTGAGCTTGCATCGTCTAGCTTCATTTGCCAGAATCCCAATGAGGCATCAAGCTTACTGAACCACTTTGCTCCAGCAAACTGCGACATTATCTCTTCTCTGGTTGGCAACTTGAAATGCTCTCTCTTGATTGCTTTGTTGAGATCTCTCGGGTCTAGACATATCCTGAGATCGCCGTTCTTTTTCACCATAATAACCAGTGAGCTTACCCAGTCTGTAGGTTCATCCATTTGTGTGATAATGTCCATCTTTTCCATGCATCCGAGTTCCTCCTTGAGCTTTTTCCTCAGTGCAAATGGAACTTTTCTGCATGCACACACAACCAGAGTAATTTTGCCATCAGTACATATTTTGTGTTCTCCTGGTAAACGTCCAAGACCCTCAAACACGTCACTCAGCCAGTAGTGATTCTTGGTCATTTTCAGTCTGATGTCACTACATACACTCTTTTCAACAAATTGAGCTTTTCACATGCATTGATTCCTAGAATAGGCTGTACACTCTTTTCCACAATCTGCAGCTGTGCTCTGAACTGTTTTCCTTTGTGCTGTAAAGTTACTATGCAGCTTCCTTTGACTGGTACGTTTTCCCCAGTACAACCAGTAACCTTAATTTTCACCAGGTGTATTTTGCTCTTCAATGTCAGTGTTTTGTAGTCATCCAGCAACAACAGGTTTATCTGTGCTCTGGTATCAAGCTTGAATGGTATTATAGTTTAATTCACAGTCAATGGCACAATCCATTCAGCATTTACTGCATTGTATATTTCCACAGAATCAACAAAGAATTTTTCAATCTCCTCCTTGACTATGAGAACCTTTTTCTTTGTAGCCTCAGCTTTGCAGCGTTTTTAGAAATTAAAATTTTTCCCACAGTTGTTACATGATTTGCCATATGCAGGGCAATTTTCTGGGTTGTGGAAAAATCCACATTTTCCACATGTAGTGTTTTGATTTCTCTCTTTTGCTTGTTTTTGTTTTGTAAGGCGTTGTGTGTGGTGCTCCTCTCTTTTTATTGCATGCCCTGACATCTCATCCCTGCACAGCTCTTTAGCTTGTGCTCTGGTGGTTTCAGCTGCTCGACACATATTCACTGCTTTATCCAAAGTTAAATCTCGCTCACGCAGCAATCTCTCCTTGAGTCCATTATCAAGTATGCCACAGACTATCCTGTCTTTCACTAGTTAGTCTTTCAGATGTTAAAATTCACACGTTTTGCTCAGTGTGTTCAGCTCAGCCAAATATTGGTCAAAACGGACTCCCTGTTTCTGATCATGAGTGAAAAACGTCTATCTCTCTCTACTCCTCAAATTTATCCATTTGCACAGTCAATGTCAAGTTTTCCTCATCTTGCTGAAAGCTATTGTAAATGTCCAATGCATCCTCTCCAATAACATGCAGAAAAATGGTAGCTTCAATTTGTCATCATCTCCCCCTGCTCCACTGGCTGCTAGGTAGAAATTGAATCTCTGCTTGAAATGTTTCCAATTGTCAGCTAGATTGGCTGTTAACTGCATAGGAGTAGGAGGACTAAGCCTATCCATGATGGAGAACAAGAACAGTGTCAATTTCTCTTACTTCAGTATGTTGCTCATCAACAGATTCCAATGCAGCCTCGCTCTCACTGCTGTCACTCTCGCTGCTGCGGCTCGTTGCCCTCGCTCTTGCAAGCTAGCATCTTCGACTGCTCACGTCACTTGACTTGTGGTAGAATGTTACATTACAGACTACAAAGGGAACCATTACAGACTACAAAGGGAAGCACAGCCGAGAGCTACCCAGTTACACGATCCTACCGGACGAGCTAAACTACTTCTATGCTCGCTTCGAGGCAAATAACACTGAAACATGCATGAGAGCACCAGCTGTACTGGAAGACTGTGTGATCACGCTCTCCGTAGCCAATGTGAGTAAGACCTTTAGACAGGTCAACATTCACAAGGCCGCAGGGCCAGGCGGAATACCAGGATGTGTACTGCGAGCGTGTGCTGACCAACTAGCAAGTGTCTTCACTGACATGTTCAACCTCTCCCTGTCCGAGTCTGTAATACCAACATGTCTTAAGCAGACCACCATAGTGCCTGTGCCCAAGAACACATGCCTAAATAACTACCGACCTGTAGCACTCACGTCTAGCCATGAAGAGCTTTGAAAGAATAGTCATGGCTCACATCAACACAATCATCCCAGAAACCCTAGACCCACTCCAATTTGCATACTGCCCCAACAGATCCACAAATTATGCAGTCTCTATTGCACTCCACACTGCCCTTTCCCACCTGGACAAAAGGAACACCTTTGTGAGAATGCTATTCATTGACTACAGCTCAGCGTTCAACACCATAGTTCCCTCAAAACTCATCAATAAGCTAAGGACCCTGGGACTAAACACCTCCCTCTGCAACTGGATCCTGGAATTCCTGACGGGCTGCCCCCAGGTGGTAAGTGTCGGTAACAACACATCCGCCACGCTATTCGTCAACAAAGGGGGCCCCTCAGGGGTGCGTGCTCAGCCCCCTCCTGTACTCCCTTTTCACTCATGACTGCATAGCCAGGCACGACTCCAACACCATCATTAAATTTGCCGGTAGGCCTGATCACCGACAACAACAAGACAGCCTATAGGATGGAGGTCAGAGACCTGGCCATGTGGTGCCAGGACAACAACCTCTCCCTCAACGTGATCAAGACAAAGGATATGATTGTGGACTACAGGAAAAAGAGGACCGAGCACACCCCCATTCTCATTGACGGGGCTGCAGTGGAGCAGGTTGAGAGCTTCAAGTTCCTTGGTGTCCACATCACCAACAAACTAACATGGTCCAAGCACACCATGACAGTCGTGAAGCGGGCACGTCAAAACCTATTCCCTCTCAGGAGACTGAAATTATTTGGCATGGGTCCTCAGATCCTCAAACGGTTCTACAGCTGCACCATCGAGAGCATCCTGACTGGTTGTATCACTGCTTTGTATGGCAACTGCTCGGCCTCCGACCGCAAGCCACTACAGAGGGTAGTGTGAATGGTCCAGTACATCACTGGGGCCAAGCTTCCTGCCATCCAGGACCTCTATACCAGGCAGTGTCAGAGGAAGGCCCTGAAAATTGTCAAAGACTCCAGCCACCCTTGTCATATACTGTTCTCTCTGCTACCACATGGCAAGTGGTACCGGAATGCCAAATCTAGGTCCAAGAGGCTTCTAAACAGCTTCTACCCCCAAGCCATAAGACTCCGGAACATCTAGTCAAATGGCTACCCAGACTATTCACATTTCCCCCCCCACCCCTCTCCACACCACTGCCACTCTGTTGTTATCTATGCATAGTCACTTTAATGAACTCTACATGTACATACTACCTCAACTAACCGGTGCACCCGCACATGGACTCTATATCGGCACCCCCCTGTATATATTGTTATTTTCTACTGCTCCTCTTTAATAACTTGTTACTTTTCTCTTATTCTTATCCGTATTTTTAAACTGCACTGTCGGTTAGGGGCTCGTAAGTAAGCATTTCACTGTATGGTCTACACCTGTTGCATTCGGTGCATGTGACTAATAACATTTGATTTGATTATGCATATCCTTTCTTCAGGTTCTGAGCTACAGGCATTTCGATTTGGGTATGTCATTATAGGCAAAACATTTAAAAAAAGGGTTGGATCCTTTTAAACCTGTTTTTACTTTGTCATTATGGGGTATTGTGTGTAGATTGATGAGTAAAAATAACAATTTAATCAATTTTAGAATAAGGCTGTAAAGTAAGAAAATGTGGAAACAGTAAAGGGGTGTAAATATGTTCCGAATGCACTGTATATAAGCTGTACAGGGCTCTGTGGCATCAAACAGATGTTAGACAATCAGATACTGTATATCCAAAGAATGCTTATTTTTTTAAATCTAAAATACAGGGGTGTGTACACTATTTAATGCTTACTCAAAAAGAGACCTGGGTATTCAACAAGAATGGTATATAGTAAAATACTGTATGAACAGTGTAGTACAGTTCAGTGGGTCTCAGGTCCAGTAAACTGCAGAGAACTGTAGCTCAAAATAGCTGTGTCCAGTTGTTAAAATAAATAAATACTTTTATTGCTCCATGAATAAAACCAGGGAGGTTTACCAATGCCTCGCAAAAAAAGGGAACCTATTGGTAGATGGGTAAAAATTTAAAAGCAGACATTTAATATCCTTGTGTGTAGGGTGAAGTTATTAATTACACTTTGGATGGTGTATCAATACGCCCAGTCACTACAAACATGCAGGCAAACTTCCTAACTCGGTTGCTGGAGAGGAAGGAAACTGCTAAGGGATTTCATCATGAGGCCTATTGAGTACCACAATATGAGTCATAATAGTCATGAAACTTAGCGGTGGAGGTCTCATGGCGCACTGAACACAGCTGTGCAGAATGCCTCAAGATAAAAACGTAATATTCAATATCTGTAAGTTTGACTAAATTTTAGCACTTCACTCCACGTACTCGTTGTCAATAACCTTCGAGCTGGATGCACAAATCAAATTATAAGGCGAGAGAAATTTAGCGACCAATATCACCAACACAATCAACACCTAAACATGACGGCTAGCATGGAGAATCAATCCCAAAAATAAAATGAGACTCCTCGAAGGACACAGACTATTTACGCTTTTCACCACCGGGAATGATAAGTGTATAAACCAACTTGCTGAAGTTGATAAATAATAAACTAGGCATACTTGAACTAGTCGGTAAAGATATAAAAGAGATTAAGGCGAGCCTCGAGATGAGTGACGAAAAAGCTGCGACAATGGAGAAAGAAACAAGCCTAAAGGTACAGTCAATAAGATGGAAACGGACATTGAAGAACATCAAATGGAGAACATGTTTTGAGAGAAGCCTTACTTGAAATACAGACTAGATCTATGAGAGGAAATCTGGTACTTACTGGTATCAAAGAAAAAGAGGGTGAAGATCCTGAAAGCGTGGTGAAATAATTATTTCTTACTGCTCTACAGACCCCAGGCGATACTGTCGACAAATCAAACTTAAACGTGTACACCGTCTCGGACAGAGAGGACAGAGCTGTGAGCGCCCAATCGTTGCCAAATTTGCATTCTTTAAAGATAAAGTAATGGTTAAAAGCCTGGGTAAAAGACTTGCTGGCACAAAAATAGTCATGATTGATCATTTCACGAATGAAATTGCAGCACGGGTCAAAGTTCTGTACCCACTCTTCAAGGTGAATAGATTAAAAGGGAAACGTGCAGCTCTTGTAGTCGATAAACTGTATATTGATAACCAATTGTTCTGAGACACCAAGACTAAAAATTACAAAGATTCTATAGAAGAGTTGAATAATGGAACACCCAACACTATCCATGGTAGTAATTGTAACAAAAAGATAATTGTAAAACAAAAAAATACAACAATTGATAAAGAAATAAACTACAAATACTGTACACTATACCATTCAAGATAGGGAATGTGTAACGGCAGCCTTCCCTCTCTTCACTAGAAGAGGGGGTGGAACAGGGATCAGACCATCACGCAGCGTAGCCAGTGCTCAACATGTTTAATACGAACGATAAACGTGAACACTTAACAAATACAAAATAATAAATGTGGCAAACCGATACAGTCCTAGCTGGTGCATAGAAAACACAAAGACAGGAAACAACAACCCACAAAWRCCCAACACAAAACAAGCCACCTATATATGATTCRCAATCAGGGACAACGATTGACAGCTGCCTCTGATTGAGAACCATATTAGGCCGAACACAGAAACAGACAAACTAGACACACAACATAGAATGCCCACCCAGCTCACATCCTGACCAACACTAAAACCAGCAAAACACACAAGAACTATGGTCAGAACGTGACAGAATGTTGTAAAATAATTAGTATTCAACTTTCTATTTACAGTATTTATAAATAAATAAAAGACAGCATTAGAAGAATGTATAATTATTGAAATAATACATCTGCAAATATAAGGAACTGAAACACAAAAGTACTCAAAAGCCTGAAATGAGGTAGGAATCAACACGGTAGGGATACAAACATAGCAAACGGAGCACATAGAAGACACAGTATGTGGGTATGTGCTGGTGTATTGTGATGGAAGGTGAGGTGTAGGTTTTTGTGTTCGGAAAAGTGTGGAGTTAAGTGAATGAAAAAGGAAAATGGTTGCAAATGCCAGAGCCCGTGTGTGTCTGCAAGCAGGAGTTGTGACAGAGAGAGCTTTAAATTTTGTGCAGATATGGGATATACGTTTTAAAATAAATTATTAATATAGTTTATTTATTTATTTATTGTCATATCATGATGGAACGGTCCTCAAACTTATGCCATAGAAACACACCTGAGTGACACATACACTAAGGAGAAGTCCTTATCGGTTTTAAAGGCTTACTGCAAGTAGCCTATACCCAGCCAAGACAAAACAATAAATGCTGTCAGAGACCCACTAATGCAGCACCGCCCCTCAAGATTCTAAGCCTGCCTGGTAGGGTTGGTTCTACAAAGCCAAAGTCCCCGGATGGGTGAGCATAATATATACGGAATTTCTCAAAGCTGCTAATGAGAACCTTTATGACTTTGTACCTAGCCGGTGGGGATTCCAATGGTGCTGTCAAAACAAGCTGCAGTAACCCATGGGGATGGGGTCACACTTGGACAATCAGAGAGGGGGCAAATGATTGTGGCTCTGGTGGAATAAAATAATCAAAGGTCTGACTGCACTGAGATGCTTGGGGAAATGGTCACAACGGGGGACCAGCGTGTCTGTGTTTCAGGGGAAAGGGGTGTATCTGAGCTCCATCAGCTAAGACTTGACATTGGTTAATCAAATCTCCCCATTCTTGCTCAATTTTGCATGCCTTCTCAAACAGCTACAACAGTACATGCATCCGCACGTCAAGTCCTTTCTTGAGTTGGGCTTGGGGATGGAACAACTGTTGAACATCTGAGCTTGTGGTTGTTTGTGGGGGAAGGGTGGAGATCGTGTATAAGTTTGTGTCTGTGTGTATGTATCCCACATGTGTTGCTATGGGGTAAGGATGTTAGGCACAATAAAGGGATGAATCACAATAATTGTTGGCTCAAATAATAATTGCTTGCCAAAAATATAATTTTTGTAATGAAAATCCCGGTTATTGGTAACAATTTTTCGCATGGAGGGGGAGGTGTGACATGTTATTCCTTAAGTGTGGAAATGAAGACATACAAGTTTTTTAATATACAGTACCAGTCAAAAGTCTGGACACACCTACTCAATCAAGGGATTTTTCTTCCTACTTTATTTTTTACTATGTTCTACATTGTAGAATAATGGGGGGGCAAAGAGAGCGAGAGAAGAGCAAAGAGAGAGCGAGAGAAGAGCAAAGAGATAGAGAGAGAAGTGCAAAGAGAGAGAGAGTGGGAGAGAAGGGCAAAAAGAGAGAGAGAGAAGGGCAAAAAGAGAGAGAGCGAGAGAGAAGGGCAAAGAGAGAGAGAAAGGCAGAGAGAGGCAGAGTTGCCCTTATCCCCTTTTCCTTCTATCGTCCTGTCTCTCCCTCTCTCCATTACGCAACATATTTGAATTGATTTTATACGATATTTACGCAAGTTTGCATCATCCCTATCTGGCGTGTCAAACACTTGTTTCCAACACTTGAACTCCATCCATCTCATTTTCTGTGATGATTAAAAGTTGCACATTGACTGTTTTGTTTCAGTTATAACATACGACTGCATAACCTCTTGGAGGTATTCAACGTCTTCTTACACCATTGTAACACAGTGAATGAGGAATGCTTGTGTGTGTGTGCATGGGTGTGTATTTATGTTTGCGTGTGTTTGTGCTTTTGTTTGTGTGTGTGACACATTTGGGTCCATGTCAGGAACTATTAAACTTCATCAGGATTTCCCAAACTAGATTTCCCAAACGGCGCATTTATGGGCTACCGCAACTCATTTTATAAGAATGAACTTGGAGGAAAATCACTGACTAAGATGACTATAAAGATATGAAAAAGATGACTGAAGATGACTTGGAGATGAAAGTTGAAATAAAATAAATAGTTGTGGAATGATGTGTGTGTGCGTGTGTGTGTGTCTGCCAGCCACTTCCCCATCCTCGTGACCACTTCCCCATCCTCGCTTCCTTCTCCCTTCATCTCCACTAGACCCCCCCACTCCCTCCCAAAAAATAAACACATTTACAAAAAAGTTGACTGGAAAATGTCAGAGAATGTGTAGTAAGGAAAACACAAAAAAACACAAAACATCACAAATGCCCAAGAGGACCCCCAGAGCAGTGATCGAGTGGCCACGAGGTTGGGGAGGATCCTCAATAAAGGCCCAAAATACCACTCACCACCATTAACCCATAATTACAACACATTCCACCCCACCTCCTTAAACTCATCAAAGAAAAATGAAAACTAAGGAGAGAATTCATCATTTCAAAACAGAAGTCAACCGACTCCAGGATTAAATCAAACACCAACTCACGTTGCACAAGCAGACAAAAATTGTCCTCATTTTACCACAAATTGGATAAGGACTCCAACTTCCGCACTTTCTGCCAAAAAAATTTAAAGACAAAGGAACATAGTCAACAACACAGCACTAGACCTAGTCCCAAATAGCAAGCACTTGGAGAACAACCAAGAAAAGTCTCAAGCCTTCTGCATCCACCTTCAACAAGTACATTTATGCATAGTTAAATAAGACTCAATTCATAAATAATAAATATTAATAAATTAATAATAATAATAATAAATCAAATTTAATGTCTAGAAGACCAAAAATGTGAGCGTCAGGGAGCTTGCCAACACCACACACATACCAATAATCCCTAACAACCTAGCTCACCCCTTTCAGAACCAGTGACACCTAAAGAACTCAAGACCCATATAAAAGCGACAAGGTTAAAACTTCTTGTCAATAGGGGAGCGCTGTTTTCACTTTGGAAAAAATCGTGCCCAAATTAAACGGCCTCGTACTCTGTTCTAGGTCATACAATATGCATATTATTATTACTATTAGATAGAAAACACTGTGAAGTTTCTAAAACTGTTTGAATTATATCTGTGAGTAAAACAAAACTCATTTGGCAGCAAACTTCCATACAGGAAGTGAAAAATCTGAAAACMAGGCTCTGTTTCAGGGCCTGCCTATTCAACTGGCTTTTATTTATCMATATGTATGCACTTCATACGCCTTCCACTAGATGTCAACAGGCAGTGGAAGGTTGAATGGGGTGTCTAGCTTGATCTGAGGCCGAATAAGAGCTTTTGGAGTGACAGGTCCGGTATTTTGTTTTATTTCGACGACGCGCGGGGCACCTCGACATTGTCTTCTGAAAAGCGTTCGGTATACACGGCGAATATCTCCGGCTCTGATTTTATTTGATACATATGAGAAAAACATCATAAAGTAGGATTTTTCAACCGAGTTTTATCAGTTTATTCAACGTTTATTGGGACTTTTGGAATTTTCCGTTTTTTGCGCCAAGAGAGGATGGGAATGTTCGCGCCACAATGCTAGCCAAGGTTGCTAATTCGACAGAAGAAATGGACATTCTAAAACCAAACAACGATTTATTCTGGAAATAGGACTCCTTGCACAACATTCTGATGGAAGCTCAGCAAAAGTAAGACAACATTAATGATGTTATTTCGTATTTCTGTGTAATATTTTGACTCCTATTCTCCGCCGTGTTGGTGAGCGCTGTCTCACAATAACCCAAGCTGTATGTTGTGGTAAAGTTATTTTTAAAAATCTAACACAGCGGTTGCATTAAGAACCAGTGTATCTTTCATTTGCCATACAACAAGTATTTTTATGTAAAGTTTATGATGAGTTATTTGGTCAGATTAGGTGAGTGTCCAAAATATCTCCGGACATTCTGGCGAATTGTTGCTACGTATTCACAATGTATAACCACGATTTGCAGCTCTAAATATGCACATTTTCGAACAAAACATAAATGTATTGTATAACATGATGTTATAAGACTGTCATCTGATGAAGTTTTTCTCATATGTATCAAATAAAATCAGAGCCGGAGATATTCGCCGTGTATACCGAACGCTTTTCAGAAGACAATGTCGAGCTCCCCCGCGCGCAGTCGAAGACAAAGAAAATACCGGACCTGTCTCTCCAAAAGCTCTTATTCGGCCTCAGATCAAGCTAGACACCCCATTCAACCTTCCACTGCCTGTTGACATCTAGTGGAAGGCATATGAAGTGCATACATATCGATAAATAAAAGCCAGTTGAATAGGCAGGCCCTGAAACAGAGCCTCGTTTTCAGATTTTTCACTTCCTGTATGGAAGTTTGCTGCCAAATGAGTTCTGTTTTACTCACAGATATAATTCAAACAGTTTTAGAAACGTCACAGTGTTTTCTATCCAATAGTAATAATAATATGCATATTGTATGATCTAGAATAGAGTACGAGGCCGTTTAATTTGGGCACGATTTTTTCCAAAGTGAAAACAGCGCCCCCCTATTGACAAGAAGTTTTAAGCAACCTGGGGAAACTTTTAGAAATAGTTTTTAACAAGAGACTGTGACACCACGTTCATGAGGCTGGTTTTAGAAAAGGGAGATCAATCACTGATAACATTTTAAAAATGTGGCATCAAGGTCTTCTCTACAAGCTACAAACTCCCACCACAAAAAATTAAGATCATCCAGAACTTTCTCACATACTGGACAAAAAGTCAAGGTCTTCACACCTGAGGCTGGGGTCCCACAAGGGGCTGTCTTGAGTCCACTCCTGTTTTTAATCTACATATCTTATTACCCTCTCCTTACAGTTGGAAATGTGTCCCAATTCGCAGATGTCGTATGCTAAAAAAAAATATTAACCACCTGAAAGCCCTGTGTGGGAGGATTACCCAAGCCACGGGAACAACTGTATTGAAAGCGTACCAAAGCTACATCAGTCCTGTCATCGACTACACTTCCCACAATAAAAACACAAGATACAAATAATCCAGAACACAGACAAAAAAGCTGCCTGCGGCTTCCCTAGATCCAATCCTGTCACCTACCTTCACGCAATCTCTAGTCTTAAAACAATCAACGAGCGCATGGACCTTTTGGGACAGAAAAACATCCACAAAGCAAAAGACAAGTCATTACTGAAGAAAACATTAGAAGAAGCAATACAAACACACTCCTCTCTCCACCATACTGAGCAGCCTACTGAGCACTACTTAGCCCAAACCTATACCCTACCCTACTCCTCACCTGGGTTCATATCCAAACCCCAACCCCGCCCCTTACCCTAAAACGGGACCGCATCCAAACCCCAACACTAACTCTGGTTAATTGTTTTGTGAATATGTGTCCAGTTTTCACCTGCTTTATTCCATTTCCTTACATGTAACTGTCAGTGTTTGGATTATTGATTAGCCTACTAATAGGTGTTTTGAGTATTCCAGAATAAAATGTTTTGTAGTATGTAACATTTCTCAGTGACTATTACTATTTAGGAAGGGAATCGTCTTTTCAGACCTCAAACAGCTGATAATCAGATGAGATGACAGATGAGATGTTTTCTGATAGTTTTTTGGGTCTGAAAATACGTTTCGCTCCAGCTTCGGCAGGGTGTCCTGCAGCTTCTCTCCCGAACACTGGAGCCATGAATACCTCCGGACTGAGGCAGACGGCGGATTGTTGCTCCCACACCGCCGTGGCCAAGGTGAGTGCCCTCCCGGACAGCAGCGTAATAATCTACGCTGTCTTTGAGCGGTTTGAGGGGAACGAAGAAGGCTGCAGCTCGAGAATGAGGGAGCACTGGGAGAGAAAGGCACGACAGGTTCTGGAATCTCCATCGTAGTGCTCCGGGGGAGGTAAGCGGGGTTCCCGGGGAAACCGGGGTGACGGAGCTGCTACCAGCCGGGTTAGAGAGGGGCTGGGAGGTTACTCTCATGGTAGGCTGCCTAGTAGGCAACCCGAGGAATTGCTCACGCAAAGCGTTCAAGGCTAGGTTGTGACGTTCGGCCGTGGCCTACAACCCTTCCATTAGACGGCGAAGCAACTCCTCGTGCCTTACCAATTGTGGCTCCTTGGGAGGAGATGGCGTTGCGGAGCTGGTCCAAGTCTGCTGGCTCAGTAATGGCCAGGTTGTACTATCAGGTATCAGACCCAAGTGCAGACTGTGTGAAGTAACAGTTTTTATTGTAACAACAGGGGCAGGGGAACGACAGGTCAAGGCAGGCAGGGGTCGATAATCCAGAGTAGGAGCAAAGGACCGGACGGCAGGCAGGCTCAGGGTCAGGGTAGGTAGAGGTCAATAATCCAGAGGTGGGGCAAAGGTACAGGATGGCAGGCAGGCTCAGGGACAGGCAGAGTGGTCAGGCGGGTGGGTACAGGGTCAGGACAGGCAAGGGTCAAAAACCAGGAGGACGAGATAAAGAGAGGCTGGGAAAAGACAAGAGCTGACAGGACAAACGCTGGTAAGCTTGATAAACAAGAGTAACTGGCCCAGACAGACAGAAAAAACAGGTATAAATATCCAGAGGATAATTAGGGAAGATGGGTTACACCTGGAGGGGGTTACACCTGGAGGGGGTGGAGACAAGCACAAGGACAGGTGAAACAGATCAGGGCGTAACACATACTAGTCTCACCTATATTGTCTATACTGACTGCCTAGTCACTTTTGCACCTACCTACATGTACATACTGTATTACCTTGACTGCCTCGTGCCCCTGCACATTGACTCGGTGCTGGTACTCCTTGTATATAGCCTCGTTGTTTTATTGGGTTACTATTTTCTATTCTTTTTTAGCAAATATTTGTATTATATATAAAGTTATATATAACTATTAAATATTATTTATTATTTATTATATATATAAAGTTATATATACCTTTTTTAACTCTGCATTTTTGGGAATCGGCTAGTAAATAAGCATTGCAAGGTAAAGTCTACACTTTGACGTATTTGACCAATAAAATTTGATTTGACCTCTACTGAGAAAGCGTCATTTAATGCGCAATTGGGGACCCAGGACCGAGTTTGGGAAACCCTGATTTAAAGCATACAACATTTTCTGAAATTCACATACAGCCTACTACTTAGCACGCACGTATGGGTATCTGGACAAGGCCACAGTGTACAAACCACACCTCTCACTTTCCCGCCCCTCTCACTCTATTGCCTACCCTTACCCCATAACATATATCCCTATTTTTCTATAAGCCTGTCTTTACACCTCTTTCCCATACCCACTGGCGCTATCCCCCTTCCATCCTCTATACCCCCTATTCCCTCCACTGGGGCACAAAGGGGGCACACTCTTGCCCCTATCCTGTCTATGGTTTCTCGAGGGGGCATGCTGTCCCCCGCAATCCCCCACAATCCACGTCTACTGCCACCATAGCACTGGGAGTGTTTACAGGCTGTCTGTAAAGTGGTTGACTAGCTGCCAACAAAGACCAAATGTGCCAAAATCTCCAGCATGATGTTCATTGTTTCTTCCTCCCACCTTCTAGGAACTTTGTCTATGTTTCCCCACAAAGAGGGGGGATAATAACCAGTAGCCTAAAATGGTTGTTGGGTGATATCTTCTAATAAATATCATGAATAAGCATTAATAAAAAATTAATACATTTAACAATAATATTTGTAAACATGTTTAAACATGTAAAAGCATGATAAGCTTTCCATTTCATAAGCATTTACAACATTTATGATCATTTAAAGCACATGTGAGCATTTATGAATATGTACATATGTTTATAAAGCCTTATTCATGAACATTATTAAGTGTTACCTATTGTTGTAGCTTATATATGAGATGGCTTGGAGGTTACATACCGGAAGTATGCAAGCTCACCTTCAAAATAATCCACCGCTGCATCATATAGGGACTGGCAATACATACAGTTGAAGTCGGAAGTTTACATAAACCTTCGCCAAATACATTTAAACTCAGTTTTTCACAATTCCTGACATTTAATCCAAGTAAAAATTCCATCTTAGGTCAGTTAGAATCACCACTTTATTTTAAGAATGTGAAATGTCAGAATAATAGTAGAGAGAATGATTTATTTCAGATTTTATTTCTTTCATCACATAGTTTACATACACTCAATTAGTATTTGGTAGCATTGCCATTAAATGGTTTAACTTGGGTCAAACGTTTCGGGTAGCCTTCCACAAGCTTCCCACAATAAGTTGGGGGAATTTGTCCTCCTGACAGAGCTGGTGTAACTGCGTCAGGTTTGTAGGCCTCCTTGTTCGCACACGCTTTTTCAGTTCTGCCCACAAATTTTCCATGTGATTGAGGTCAGGTCTTTGTGATGGCCTCTCCAATGCCTTGACTTTGTTGTCCTTAGGCCATTTTGCCACAACTTTGGAAGTATGCTTGGGGTCATTGTCCATTTGGAAGACCCATTTGCGACCAAGCTTTAACTTCCTGACTAATGTCTTGAGATGTTGCTTCAATATACCCACAGAATTTTCCTTCCTTATGTATGCCATCTATTTTGTGAAGTGCACTAGTCCCTCCTGCAGCAAAACAGCCCCACAACATGATGCTGCCACCCCCGTGCTTCATGGTTGGGATGGTGTTCTTCAGCTTGCAAGCCTCCCCCTTTTTCCTCCAAACATAACGATGGTCATTATGGCCAAACAGTTATATTTTTGTTTAATCCGAACAGTGGACATTTCTCCAAAAAGTATGCAGTCCATGTGCAGTTGCAAACCGTACTCTGGCTTTTTATGGTGGTTTTGGAGCAGTGGCTTCTTCCTTGCTGAGCGGGATTTCAGGTTATGTCGTTATAGGACTCGTTTTCCTTATGATATAGATACTTTTGTACCTGTTTCCTCCAGCATCTTCACAAGGTCCTTTGCTGTTGTTCTGGGTTTGATTTGCACCAATGTACGTTCATCTCTAGGAGACAGAACGCGTCTCATTCCTGAGCGGTATGGCGGCTGCGTGGTCCCATGGTGTTTATACTTGCATACTATTGTTTGTTCAGATGAACGTGGTACCTTCATGCATTTGGAAATTGCTCCCAAGAATGAACCAGGCTTCTGGAGGTCTACAATTTTCTTTCTGAGGTCTTTAGATTTTCCCACAATGTCAAGCAAAGAGGCACTGAGTTTGAAGGTAGGACTTGAAATACATCCACAGGTCCACCTCCAATTGACTCAAATTATGTCAATTAGCCTATCAGAAGCTTCTAAAGCCATGACGTCATTTTCTGGAATTGTCCAAGCTGTTTAAAGGCACAGTCAACTTAGTGTATGTAAACTTCTGACCCACTGGAATTGTGATCCTGTGAATTATAAGTGAAATAATCTGTCTGTAAACAATTGTTGCGAAAATTACTTTTGTCATGCACAAAGTTGATGTCCTAACCGACTTGCCAAAACTATAGTTTGTTAACAGGAAATTTGTAGAGAGGTTGAAAAACGAGTTTTAATGACTCCAACCTAAGTGTATGTAAACTTTCGACTTCAACTGTACATTTGGATTAATAAAATATGGATGTGAGGCTTTATGAAGGAGTTCCCTGGGTGTCTGGTAGAGTAAGCACAGCCACGTTCTACTGGACCCCCCCCGAAGGTTTTACAAAGTTGTTAAAGGTTATTTAAAGGTTGTATTTACTCATGAGGGGGGTAACAGTATATTAAATTAACACCACTGTCCTGGAACACAGAAGGCATACATCAAGATGCCAGTCTTTAATCACTTCATTGGAGAAAGTTAGGATTTATAGGGAATGTGCATCAGGACCGATAAGATATCAAACATCGTTTTCTGGGGTTAGAACGTTTGCCCTGAGGATTTACACATAGAACCCACAATCTGTTTTTTTTATTCTTTATTTAAAGTCTTGTATTTCCTTATACTCAACTTGGGCATAAATCAGAAATAATACATTTGCAGGCAATTTGTATTGAAACTAAACTTCAAAACTGGTTAGCAGATTCCTGGAAGTGAAGCAACCGCCTTCTGCCGCTGCTATAGATCTTATGCTCATTTTCATTCATATAAATAAAATAAATGTTTACCATTGGGAAAATAACACCTGATTCAAGTTTCTGACTTTCTGAATACAGATGCCAGTTTGGATTAAATAGTTTCCTTATTTATGTTTCTTTCACAACATTGCTCAAACAATATCTCATTGATAAAAAAAAATTATTTAACCTTTATTTAACTAGGCAAGTCAGTTAAGAACAAATTCTTATTTACAATGACGGCCTACCCCGGCCAAACCCTAACGGCGCTGGGCCAATTGTGTGCCGCCCTCTGGGACTCCCAATCACGGCTGGTTGTGATACAGCCTGGGATCGAACCAGGGTCTGTAGTGACACCTCTAGCACTGAGATGCAGTGCCTTAGACCGACATAGCTGCGATCTGCTGTACAGCATTTCAACCTGTTGATTCAGATATTGTCACGGTTCTCTAAAGTAGAACCCAGAAGCAGACCAGGACAAGGAGAGTAAGACGAAGGTGAGTATTTATTTACAAGTTTAAATGCAGTGATAGAAAAATCCAAGTAGGGGAGCGGGCAGCGGAGGTGAGTTGATGGAATTGAGTAAGCAGATCCAAGGAAGTAACTGAAGTCACCGACGACCAGGTAGGGATGGGATGAGTGTTCCGGMTGAARGACTGTAGACAGAAAAAACYYAYGTAAGTTCAAGGCAAGCAAGACGTACAAAACAACAAAACAAACTCTATCAAACTGGAGGCTGATACGCTGGCACAACATACTGTTCATGGCTAACGATCCGGCAYGGAATGGYTGTCAGGTCAGCGCTTATGAAGTGGAGGGGTGATGATCAGGACCAGGTGTGCAGATAGCTGATGGGATACAGGTGCGGGTACTCAGAGATCCTCCAACTAGCTACGTCGCCCGGCAACCAGACAGGGTGCGTTCCAGGACACCGGAAAAAACACTCCAGGACAGAACACAGGCAAAAACAGACTCAGGAAGCGGGATTCGTGACAGATATACGCTCTTGCAACACAAGAAACATGCACTGTTTTTGAAAAAATGTATGATAATTCCTGGAAATAAGACATAGACACACACCACCACACACACTTTTTTACGTAACCCAGACACCAGCATACCAGCTTTGACCAAACAGGGACCCTTTATATGTTTTCCCGCATGTCACCAACACAATAACGATGTACAGTACATCTGAACTGCTGTAAATATTTCTTATTTTTTCCATGCGGCCCCATACGGCCATGTGGAACGTGAAAGGCATGAATGTGATCTAAAGCATGAATTGGCATTGGCACAGTGAAGTGGATCCTTGGAGCAGTGAATTGGCCTCTCTCTTGACTATCTGTAGAGGGCTTCAGTGATTTCTGACTGAGAGGAAAAGGTTGTCTCAACCAGCAGGTCACAAAGGCACTGTACGGGGGCCTTGTCCATTCAGATGCCATTGTGCGGGGAGCTGCTCCATTTATGTACCATTCATATTACCTATGAAGTGACATTGTCCTATGAAGAGTTTGGTCGAGGGCTCAGGGTTTCACCTCTCCCTGAACCCCTCATATTCTCTCTCTCTCTCTTCCTCTCTCTTCTCTCTGATAGTCCTCTCTTCTCTCTTCCTGTCCAACTCTTGCTCTCTCTCTGTCTCTCTCTCTCTCTCGTTGACAGCCTCTCCTCTCTCTCTCTACACTTTCTCTGTCTCTGTGCGCTCTGATACATCCTCAGTGCCCTCTTTGTCCCTGTCCCAGTCCCTGTCTCTGCATAATGACTGGGGTAAACTCTGGAGCACATGGGGGCATCACACACAATCCTGTATCCAGGATTGTTCCTGGGGCCACAGCGAGTCAGCGGGACCCATGGGTACCCCTGGGGCTCCAGGGGCCCTCACCCTGTATCACCATGCAGCGAAAGCCCTTCAGTTCACTATACTGGCACATTAACGTCCAAATGAGCACAGCCACTGTGACCCCAACCCTTGACATACACACACACACCGTTAGTGCACCCGTCACTGAACTCATTTACTCCTGCTGGAAGTGTGTGTGTGTGTTGTGTGTGTGTGTGTGGTGTGGTGTGTGTGTGTGTGTGTGTGTGTGTGTGGTGTGTGTGTGTGTGTGTGTGTGTGTGTGTGTGTGTGTGTGTGTGTGTTGGTGTGTGTGTGTGTGTGTTGTGTGTGTGTGTGGTGTGTGTGTGTGTGTGTGTGTATGTGTGTGTAAGTGTGTGTAAGTGTGCGTGTCTGTCTGTGTGTTCAGTGTGGTGTTTGTGGGGCACGAGTGGGTAGGTATGAGAGAGGGGTGGCTGGGTGTAAGGGACAGAATATAGTTTTTTTTGCAAGGGCGGGGGGGGGGGGGGGCATAAACTGCTTCCAGCTCTTATAGTGGTCCAGTCAATGGATTTTTTGGGTTATCCTCATTAAAACCGGGAGCTGCTTTCATGTTAGCACGCCAAAGTGACCCACCATGAACTTTTGTCCACTTCCTTTCAAGCTGGGCTCTAACGATTAGCCCACCCTTACAATGCTGCTAGAAATGAGACCGCAGTGTTCCCTATGGTCCACCCCTACCAACCCCCTCTGACAGCCCCCCACACCCCAACCATCGCCACTGCCACTACCCTAACACCACCCCACACTTGACTCATGATGAATTTAAATGGGATGTTGAGGAGAAGAAAGAGGGGAGTGAGGAAAATGAGTGAAAGGAGGGATGCCCTTTGGACTGGCGGGCCAAAGAAAGGAAAGAGAGAGCAGAGAGATATAGGAGAGAGAGAGGAAAAATACCAGAACTCCAGTCAGCGTGGTAGTTCAAAGGCAATAGTTAGATAAGGAGAAAAATGGTTTTAATAGAGGTCTAAATTCTCACACACACTTAGTACACGCACGCACATACATACACACACACACACACACAGGGAAATCCGTCCAGATTTTTGTGCACTTTCCTGCATACATCCACCTTGTTATTGTTATCTCAACCCAGAAAGGTTGTTGCATGCTGATTGGCTGATGTCGGCGCTGATGTGAGCACAGGACAGGATGTTGATACTGTACAGTCTACGAAAACTAACGCGTTCTGGCTAGAGGACCAACCGTGTGTGTGTTTAAGAAAAACACACATTCACTGAACTTACAACATATGCTCTGAGTTTGGACCGAGTCCCAGGCAGCACTGCCACATGAGTGAGAGCAGCCTTACTAACAATCAAACAATCCAAATGCTGAATCTCACTCAAGGACAGGATTCATTTGAAATGTGATACAGCGAGTATAGAAATTCATCCAAATGGCTTCATAACTTTCCCCATTAAAATAGGTCTATACAGATTGTCTTTCTTTCTGTCTTTCTTTTCTTTCTTTCACTGCATGTTTATCCTCATATGACTTGAATGTGGCGAGCATATTTCAACCCCCATTGCAAAGAAAACCTCAAGTCCTTACAGTATTAATTGCATTTTGCCTGAGCAGTAAATCTTTCCATGAGCCATGGGACGGTTCCAAGTCGTAGTGCACAGGGTTACATTGTTTTACCCCCTCAGACGCTGAAACATTTTTCAAGGGCCGTTCTCTACCAGTTGCTGCCAGAGGGGTTGTTAGGGAGGTGAGCTAGGGGAAGTAACACACAAACACACTCATACAGACACACACAAGCATGCGCATACACAGACAAACACACATGCACACATACAGAGACACCCACTTAGGCAGAGAAACACACGCACAAACATGCAGGAACACAGAGAAACACACACACCAATGCACAAAAAACAACAACACCACACACAACCATGCACACGCGCACAAAAAACAAACACACACATACAATTACACACACACACACACACACACACACACACACACACACACACACACACACACACACACACACACACACTGGTCGGGGGAAGACAGCACGGCAGGTCCCAGGCTAGCTCTCAGCCTCTCTGTCTCTGTGCTCTACTCTCTCTCCCAGCTCCGTTACTTGATACTTGTTTTCGGGGAGAGAAACAATGAGAGTATTTAGTCAGATGTCACGCACAGTCTACTCTGTCTCTTTCGCAATTCAAACCTTTGTTCATCAGGGCCTTCTTGCTCACTACCCCCCCTCCCCCCAACACACACACACTTCCTCCCTCCCTCCTCCTCCACCTCCCTTGGTAGCTCGGCTCTTTCTGACTCAGTGTGTGTTTTCAATTACGCGCCCTCCGTTCGCCCTCTACTCTTCTGAGTGTATTTCGCCAGCCGTCGCCCCATTTGCCCAGATATGCCGCTCCCGCCGCCACATTAGAAGAGCGGGAAGAGGAAGGAGAGGATTAGAAAGAGAGGGGGATGGAAGATAAGGCCCTTTTTCTCTCTGACACACAAACACAATGAAGCTGTTGTTTTCCACGCCTCGTGTGACAGTTTCAATTTCATCAACAAAAATGTTAGTCAAAAACTTATTTTTCAGTGGCAATTGACGAGATGATAACTGACTAAATAGACCCCAAAAAAACTTTAACTAAGCAAGATTTTTTTTTCTTTCGGTTGACAAAATCGAGATGAGACTAAATTATCTCTGTGACTAAAATATGACTAGTAAGAGACCGCGGTCACCCTTTGACTTGGCAGTGTGAGTAACATGTTTAATTGGTCGCATCAGTGCGAGCTGAACATTTATTAAATGGTCAACTCACTCGAAAGTTTCCAAACGTCCTATTTTCTAGCAGCTGAAACCATGATATGGTCAAACAGTAAAGTGCATTATCCTCATGATTCCTGTAATGAAAGTGTCTGCCTAGCCCCTGGACCTGCTTTGCTGGGGCCTGCTGCAGTGATGAGCGAGACACTTGATGTGCGCTCCTGGAGAGAAACAAAAAAGCTTCGGATTGTATAACATTTCGAAATCCAATTGAGGGAAATACATACAACTACTGTTGTTCTCAGCTTTCCCGTGGGTATAATTTGTATTTGTCATCTCTTGAGCTCAATAGCAGCTATTTTACAAACAATATTTTTGATATGGCTTTAAGATATGAAGTGGGCAAAATGAGCATCGGCTTTTGCCAGTGCATATAGTAGCAGGCTACATGTCACGAATCCCGCTTCCTGAGTCTGTTTTTGCCTGTGTTCTGTCCTGGAGTGTTTTTTCCGGTGTCCTGGAACGCACCCTGTCTGGTTGCCGGGCGACGTAGCTAGTTGGAGGATCTCTGAGTACCCGCGCCTGTATCCCATCAGCTATCTGCACACCTGGTCCTGATCATCACCCCTCCACTTCATAAGCTCTGACCTGACATCCATTCCCTGCCGGATCGTTAGCCATGAACAGTATGTTGTGCCAGCGTATCAGCCTCCAGTTTGATAGTTTGTTTTGTTGTTTTGTACGTCTTGCTTGCCTTGAACTTACCTCTGTTTTTTCTGTCTACAGTCATTCACCCGGAACACTCATCCCTGCCTGGTCGTCGGTGACTTCAGTTACTTCCTTGGATCTGCTTACTCAATTCCATCAACTCACCTCCGCTGCCCGCTCCGCTACTTGGATTTTTCTATCACTACATTTAAACTTGTAAATAAATACTCACCTTCGTCTTACTCTCCTTGTCCTGGTCTGCTTCTGGGTTCTACTTTAGAGAACCGTGACACTACAACTGAAACTTTTTTAGGACATTTAATTTACTGTTGGATTAATACATGACTACTGGCAGTGGGTTTAATATTTAGTGTTAGTAATCTAGCTAATGTGTTTTGAGTTGTAACTTCCTCGTGGTAAAAAATAAAAACAGACCTCCATCCTATGCTAGCTTGCTACCGATAGCCCGGCTAGTTGTCTGAATCGCCGTGACCCCAACCAACCTCTACTCACTGGACCCTTATGATCACTCGACTAAACATGCCTCTCCTTAATGTCAATATGCCTTGTCCATTGCTGTTCTGGTTAG